>NW_015536494.1:90809-119854 GCF_001515605.1 Sinocyclocheilus anshuiensis | reverse complement strand
CTCTCTCTCTCTCTCCCCGTCTCAATCTACCTGAAGTCTTGTGTTATTTCCGCGGGCACGTCATCCTGTTTCCGCGGCGTATTTTGGAGACGATAAGGAGCTGGGGGATAGGGGAGTCTCTCGTCTCTTCTCCGCCCACATACCAGGCTGACCAATCCAAACAGCCACGGGGACCACTTTTGACCAATCGCGTGTAAGCTGCCGTGGCTTCGGGTAGCAACAGACCCTACGCACGCGCACACGGGGTGGAGAATGTAGCACCCTAAACGCGCGCGAGCGGAAAGGGAGGGAGGGAGATTTGAGGAGCAGCTCTATGGAAAGGAACAGCGTTTCATTTGATGAAACTTAAAGGGTTTCATAAAAAAAAAGCTGTTACTATGCGATTTTTTTTGACGAACATATAGTTCTAGTGCAGTGTGAGTACGTTTTGTGCTTACTAAAACCTATATATAGTTATATGTAGAAAGATTAGACATACTTTTAAGACCTCAACCATCTTTTTGACCTTCGTGTGAGGGTGGTTAGAGCCTTGTGCATTACAAACGTTAGACTTACGTTACAGCTGTTTTTGTTTGATGTACAATTGTTCGCGGAAATAAGAGCATTGTACTTGTGTTTAGGGGTTTGCTTCTAATGATTC
Organism: Sinocyclocheilus anshuiensis; assembly: GCF_001515605.1. Taxonomy (NCBI): domain Eukaryota; kingdom Metazoa; phylum Chordata; class Actinopteri; order Cypriniformes; family Cyprinidae; genus Sinocyclocheilus; species Sinocyclocheilus anshuiensis. Next base: position 119,214 of record NW_015536494.1, on the reverse strand, counting down.
CAGCAGTCTAAATATATATATGCGCTGTGTGAATATCTATATCTGCGGACTAGTTACTATAAATGGAGAGAAGCGGCTTGGTGGCGCTACTAAACTGAAAAGGGGGATGCTAGGTCTTTTAAATGCTTGTGAATATGGGTTTTGTGGTGCAGCCTTGTTTGATCTGATGAAATCTGGGTAAATAAGCACATAGTCATGCGTCACTCCTTTTGAAACGTGTTTCATGGTTCTCATGGCCGTCCTCCGCTTTTGGTGTTTAAACATTGAAGCGTGGGGAGCTGCGTCAACCGAGCTCCTCTACAGAGTGGCTCTTCTATATCCCCCCCTACACTTGAATGTGGATGGAACAATCCTCATTGCAGGGTGTGGATCCAGTGCCGGCCAGAGAGGCTCGACAACAAGGAGTAATAACGGGCAAGCATAGAGTATGACTTAAGACTGTCTGGAAAAGAACGACTTTTCGGAGGAAAATAAAATATCGTGGAGAAGCTTTAAAACGAAAGGAGCGTTGCGGTTGAGGGTTGATATCCAAAAGCGGGAGTTACGCCGGCAAACGAATCTGTGAAAGCACGCGGAAGCCCAACTAAACTGCACGGAATTGCGATCGCGGTGATGGCTCAGGATGGAAGTAACGTCAAATGGTTTGCCAGCTGATGTTTTTCACGAAAACACTTGCTGACGCTTTGAATTCTATTTTTATGGTCGACGGAAAGTTGAAAATTGTCAGTCGAGAACTAAACGGTCTCTGTTGTTCTTTGAGGCGACTTGACAGCGCACGCTTTGACAACAGTGCAAGCACCCACCGTTATAATCCTGATTTTGGACTGAATTGTCACAGTTTGACGAGAGAACGGGACGCTTGGATTGTTTGGACTCATTTCTGGATATCTTTTCATTTTATTTTTAAATGCCAAGCACATTCACGCAACCAAAACGTCTCTTTACAGAACTGAAGAGGTTGTGCGATTGGAAGCGCCGTCTCCGTGTTAACGTTACCTGTCTATTCGTTTGACGTTCGCGCTCTATAATTGAGACTAAATTCTATTCTCACTCACATTGTATTGTGACAAAGTATCATAGTGGAAGCGGCAAGTCTTTATTCCCTTCTCCAGTAGTTGTGCATTTTTTTTGTGCCTGTAACTTGCACTTCAGCACTTTGACTGGTCGTAGTTGTTTGTGCATGCACGTGTTTGTTTTGATCCTGCAGCCCACGAAAACATTTATCACAAGCTATAGGTTGTTGTCACCCGTGTCTTGAGCTCCGGGCTCCCTCCTCCCCTCTTTTTTTGACTTGCCTGCGAATAAGGTCGCCTGTACACCTGCAGACTTTGCCAGTTGCGTTCAAGGGGGAAGGGTAACTCGGTTTTTTTACCCTTAAGGAAGTCACTGTTACCTTTCTCACCTGGAGCTGCATTTTTTCGCTTATCAGGATTCCGATTATAACTGAGGAAAGTGGCAACACAGCCATTGTTGCCGAACGCACCTGCCTTCTTTGACTAATTTAAGCTACTGTAGGATACCCAGACAGAATTTAAGAAACGCCTGCTATTTTTTAGCGAGAGTGATGTGGTAAATGGTGTTGAAAATTGACACCCCCACCCCCACCCTCACCCTTAAGGCTACCAACACTTCCAGGTTTAGCTCTGGTTTCCTTGTCAGCTGCTGAATTATCTGGATTGGAAAATCGAAGTGGGGGGTCCTGTCTCAACAAGGATTTCAGTCTTATCCCACTATTGTGAACAGTTTCTCCAAAAGTCATTGCTATTTTATCCAATGGAATCCACTCAGTATTGTGGGACAATGAATCTAGACGCAGTACAAGTAAAACAAACTTTAGTAACCAAATAAGCTCATCCCCGTATAAACAGAGAAATATATCTATATGTGTGTGTGTTTGAGTATATATATATACATTTATATATATGTGTATATATATATATATATATATATATAAATTATATAAGACATACATAGTTTGAATATGTATATTTTTATGCCAAAAGTGAGCATTGTTGCCTGAAACCCAATCCATTGCCTTAGAATATTATAGTAATAAAGGAAATAGCGAGGACAGAACTGAAACGGTGTTTGAAATAACTTAATGGTGCCTTTTTCGTTAATCGGTTTCTTCTGTCCGTCACTTCAGGATTTCGCAAGTAGTTGAAAGATATTTTTGTGCTTAAATTTAAATCCTAATCTTTATAACTTGCCTTTACGGTTCAAACTTGAGTTTAGTTACCATTGGATGTACCCTACTGGATTATTTACTGAAGATATAGGCATGTGCGAAGGATTATTCTATACTTGATGTCAGCGACTTTTTCAGTACTTTTTGGGATCCCCAACAAACTTGATTAGAGTCATTCTTTGGATATCACGGGCCAACGATTAAGCATTTCAGATGGTGATCACTTCGTCTGTGGAGGAGAAGCCGCAGCCTTCTAACAGAATGGTCGCAAACTTGCCGACCGAATCCTGGATTGGCAGCCCAGATCAGAATCGCTTCTTACCCCAGTCACACCTGCTACGGAAGCCTGCAAGAAGTTAGTGCAACCTCTCTTTGCATCTATAACAAATTTACACCAGTTCATGTGCTGCGCAACAGAGTGGCCTTAATATCTGAACATGCATGGATGTTGCAAAATCTATGTCCGCTCATACATGATTTCATCCTATAGCAAGTAAAAAGGAAAGGCGTTCATTCAAGTCAGGTCTATTGGGTAATGAAGTCACATCCAGTTATTTGTCAAACATTAGTTGCTGTTAAAGTTCCTCTTTACCTTTGACCAATGGTAAACATTAGAAATCCTGGCTTAAATGCAGTTTGTCCTTGACAGCATGAATCCAGTCAACAACACCAAAAACTGCATGGAATGTTGAGGGAAAAATAAGCGAATTGTGGTGATGACAGGGCTTTGGAATTTGAGGAAGTTTTGAGAATGTAAATACAGTTAGGTCAAAACATTGTCTGGTACATTGGAAGTCATCAGTGCTTTTAATTGTCTGTGTTTTGCCAGTGAAGTAGTTAAACCTTGGCATGATGTACATCATTTCAAATGCTCAAATACAAAAAAAATCAGTAGTGCTTTGTTTATTTATTAATATTGGGTTATTCAGGGTAGAAAATTAGCCCACCCAGGGACATTTCCCTTTTAGACCGGACATAAATTAGACAAATGTTTCACACACTTCAGATACCCCTACAGAATTGAACTCCTTTTCCCATCATTGTTTTAACATAACTTGTTCAAACAATCATGGGAATAGGCGCATTCTCGAACGGTTTCAGAGGCTGCTTGATCTTTGCGTCACTTCTGCGTGGTAATTTGTGCTGTGTGCTATGGGAGCTCTACGTGAGGTGTGAGCTCACAGTGATCGCTCTGTTGCTGGGAATCTTAGAGCTGCAGCAGAATGCAGTTCTGTAGACCAGCATGTACTGTATTGTACACAACGTACGTCACAAAACAGCTTTTCTTGGTTTGTTAGTCATATTTTAAGACATTATGATAAAGATAAGTGTGACTGATTTATGACACAAGAAAAGGTTGTTGTCATGGCAGATTATTTTTTATTTCTGCTTTTATTCCACTGGTGGTATCAGTTTGCTGTCCTGTAAATCTTTTTCTTTACATGGATTCAGAAAATTTATTATGTCAAAGACCATTGTTGCATTTGATGATTTTGTAGAACAAGGGCTTAATTATTGCCCTTTTCCACGACATTCTAATTTATTGAGATGCACCTGTAAACTATTTTGCTCACATGAAAGCAAACTAAAAACCATACTGAAAATAAAAGCCTTCACTGTAAGTGATAATTGGTTGATGAAACAAGATGGCAGTGGTTCTAAATATTTTTGGAGGAAAGTGCAGTGATCTTGAGCTCATTGTTTGGCTATATACCAATGTACAATGGCAGCTGGTTTGTTAGACATAGGCTTGTTTAGCCCAACCTTCATTATTTGTCATCCATCCCATTCTCTGTCAGTTCAGGATTGGAATTAAAGGACTCAATTATCCATCAAGCATTAAACTGCTTAATGCAGTTACGATATAATTGCTTAATTGGCCCATTTCAAGAAAGTTTCCAAACAAGTAATCTACAGCCGCTGCAAAGTACTAACCCCACACCACACAAATCTGGATTTAGCTTCAAACTCCAATGTCCATTTTAACTTCGGGCACAAAGTTGATGTCATGGACCATCAATAAACTGGTTGTTTGACAGCTTTTGAGTCTTGTTGTGGTAGTGATAAACCAGTTTGCACTAAACGAGTCAAAACAACAGTCCAAAAAGTCCATAGTTTGCTATGAAAATTCGTTTATGTTATGCAATTTTAATTGCACAGTAGGCTTGATAGAGACTAAAGATGAAGAGTCGTAGATTGTCGGGCGTTTTGCTGTCTGTATATTGCATATGCTGCCTGCTAAGAGGGACCTCAACTTTTAATCTCATCCTCCTTCCAATTGGATGATTGGTTATTTGTTATTTTTGATCCAACAAGAGAGTTTTTTTTTTTTTTTCGTTTTCTGCTTTAAATTTTTATTTTTATCTGTGTATCCAGCTGACTTTCCTCCTGTTGCTATTTCTGTCCCCACACCACAGTCTGGCATGTCAAGCACTGTGTATACCTGCCTTTCAGAAGCCTGGGTAAAACTTTTAAAGATAGATAGAACTGCAAGTAACCCATTGGGTTCAGGGAAAGCTGCAGGAATAATTCTGGTCTGTGGATCCACCTATATGAGACAAAGAAAAGAGCTGATAGGGCATCTGAAGTCATCATATCAGCAGAGAATCACAGCCACAAATCAAGGTGTTTGGAGTTTGGACTGTGAAAGAGAGAACGACAGTCACAGCGTTAATACAAACAACCCGTCCACTCCTTGCCCTTTGCCCCTTTTCCTCACACTGCCTTTCATGTTTGTTTACTCGGTGATTTTCAGTCTAAAGGTGAAAAGCACGATTTTTCCATGTTTTTCCATTTTTCAAAGTCCATTGAAATCCAGAATTTTGTATTTTTATTTCTTATTTTCAACAAATAATAAAGGCTGTTGACGATGATATAGCATATTGATATAGCACAGTTTTTTTCTGATGTTATAATTTTCACACTCAAAATAAAGGTTTAAATATAAAATAAAGGGTTTTCGCCTAAAACGCGATGTCATAGAACTTTTCCCCAAATAACTTTTTAGTGAACAGTCCTTAAAATAAAAATGTTTTCATAGTTTGAATAACATTTTAAAGATCTAAAGAACCTTTTTCCACTATAAAGTACCTTTTGTGGAATTGAAAGGTTCCATGGATGTCAAAGGTTCTTTATGGAACCAAAAATGTCTATAAAGAAACTATATTTTTAAGAGTGCAGGGTTTTAGGCAAGTTAAATGCTAAATTTATTTATTTTGGTTCTATCAGTATGTATTTGATGGAAACATTTATGGTGCTTTTCCCCTGCATGGTACGGCTCGGTACGGTTCACTTTTGGGGGGTTTTCCACTGGGTACAGTACCTGGTACCTGGTACTCTTTTTAGTACCACCTCGGTTGAAGTTCCAAGGGAACCGTACCGTTACCAAAACGTGACATGTAAACTCTGTTGATCACGGATTGGCCGGAGAGAATCGTCACTACCTGCGTCACTGAACTTGAGACACAAACACAACAGAACCGCTAGATTTTAATCAGCACAGCCAGTGAAGGATCGATCGCAACTGTTTTGAACGAACGCACCTTTTTTTAACAACCAAAAAGTGGCTGTTTCGTTGTCTGTTGAAGAAGTACAGACGTTCCTCTCGTTGATAGCCGAGGAGCGGATCCAGCGAGAGCTTGATGGGGCGACGCGGAATGAAAACGTTTTTCAGGAGTCGCGGCAGTAGAGGCGGCACAACTATAACGATATGTGAGTAATCCCGCCCACTCTAAAGCGATACTAAACTGCAGTGGAAACGCAAACCGAGCTGAGCCGAGCCGTGTCGTGCCGTACTGAGCCATGCCTTGCCGAGTCGTACCACGCCGTGGAAAAGTGCCATTAGATGTTTAGCTCTTGACTCAGATAAGTGAAGTTACTTTTCCAAACATCATCTGAGCATTTAAAGCCATTTATTCGGTTACGTTACAGACTTATTTTTTGTGGCTTAATCATTACCACAAATAATTCTGTCTTCTTCAGTGCTCCTATTATTTTAGTCTTGGTAAACTCACCTATACTAGTGCACAAGCCATTGTGGAAAAATGTATGCCTATAGTTGTCATCTTTGTGTGCCCATAAAATCTGTTGTTTCACATATTCAGAGGAAAAAGTGATAAATGCCCTTCATGCTCATTGGCTCTTCATCTCCCCGCCTCCTGCTGGATTAGTGGTGGGCCTGAAACAGAACAAAAACATGTTATTGTTCACCAGATGCACACACAGTGTACCTGCAAGACCAGAGAGGCGATCCTACCCCATCCATCCAACATCTCCCTGATTGATATAACCCTCCCCTCAGCTCAGCTTCATCATGGAGAGCACATTAAACATTGAAGCAACTTTTACTACTGATATCTCCCAATATCCTGGTTTCTTGCTCGCATACACTTTTTTTCAGGTATTCACATTTTTTGTTCTGTCTGTATTTGTGTCTCCTGACTCACTCTCACATCATCCTTGCTGTGCTCTTTCCAAGAAAGAAAGTAAACAATGTAAATAGGCCTACACTCCTCGCTCTGTGTCAACATCCACCTCCACTGGAGCAAGTAGCTCTTTACTCAAGGGGCGCTTGATTAGTTCTGGTCACTTTAGATTAGTCAGTCTGGTGTTAATGTGAGCTCGCAGTTGCCTTGAGCTGTGAGGGTGCAGTCTCGCCGAGAGATCAGCACGTAATAGGGTTGGGCCGATAGACGATGCCATCGTCCATTGCCGATGGCTGATAGACATCACGATGTTGAGCCGGCATCGTGACACCCCCCCATACTTCCCGCAATCCGCCGCATCCCAATACCGTGTTCGGAAAGAAAATGACGTGTATACGGAACCCCTAAAGGGAATAAATACGAGATGGGAGGAAAATATACTGTGTGTAATGTAACAGGCAACTGTTACACCGTGTCTACACCGGACGCGACTGTTATCATGTCGCGCCGCATCAGCTAAAGTCTGTCTACACTGGACACAACAAAGCGACCGTTGAAAATCATTTGAAATTTGTGTCAGCACGTCATAAATAGAATGCGGCAGCAGTTTACTGTCGGGGATTTGTCGTGTTGCACCGCGCCGCATCCAGTGTAGACAGCATCACTGATTATAATAAGTTCTATACACTGATCTATATATAATGAATCTCTATTATAGATCAGTGGTTCTATAGTATTTTGCCGCTCCGCTCGCGTCTGGTGTAGACACGGTGTTGGGAATCATTATTTGTTTTCCGTGCCTTATAAGGATTCACTCTTCGGGCACAACCACCCGCTCCCCCCTGCCACCTTTTTTTGAGCAGTTTTAAATAGTGATATATTGGCCTTTCCTGTATTATTATTATTGAATTTTAGGCCATTTTCAGATCACATTTTTCTGATTGGCCAAAACTTTTCACTTCTGCAAAATCTACTGTCGGCCAAATGTTTTTAGTGAATTTATAAGCAATTGAAAAAGCCATATCAGCATTGGTCGGATACCAACCTTCAGACAGTAATGTGCTTGTTTTAGTGTTGGCTGTTTGCTGTGGACAGTCTTCTTACATCAATAGCTAATAATGTATTTTGAGGTGGGAGATTTATTTTATTTTATTTTGAATGCCCTGTGTGAGCTGTCAATTTGCCAGTGTCACTGTACGAGGCGTCCACCCAGATGGCTTTTTATTAATAGTGTGGAGTCTGACTCAGCTATGGGGGCCTGACTGTTTAAATTCTCTGTGGTACTGTTTGGGATTTGGCCGCCAAGGAAAGGTTGGACGGGGTTATATCGCATAACACGGTGAGAAGTGCTGAACTTAGTGGAAAGGTTGAAAGTTTTGCAGAAGCCCCACTGAGGATGATGTCCTATTGCAATTGAGGGAGTTCTGAGAATCAGAAGTGGAGATGACCAGTGGGAGCTTCTTGGAGGTGGTGGCACAAGATCATTAAGTCCTTAAATATATAATCTTTTGTCAAACTTGAATTTGGGAAGACTCAAGTATGACCCCCCCCCCCCAAAGCGATCAATGTATGCGTGTTCCTTCCTCCCACATTTTTATTTCCAGTTATGTGGTGGTGGGAAGTGATGAGTATCTTTAAATGACAGTAGTTTTCACATATGAAGGCGATTACAAACTATCCAACTGTATTTTGGGAGATTTGGCCCAGTCAGTAATGCTTCATTCTCTAAAGGTGCGGTCATATTTATTGTTGTTTGGCGAATGTTTGTGAAATCCAGTAATTTCAATAGGAATCCACTCAATTGGAAACCTCACTTGAGGGCGAAAGATGGTTGAAGTTGGTCAGGTGAATTTACCATGTTGATCAACAGAAACTGCTTGGATTGAAGTGACTTCTGTGTGAGTTGTGCATCATACATTGCTACATTATTGACAGTAGATTATAGACCTTAATTCTTTCAGGTTCTGTGAGATGTACATAGGGGATCCCATACCTGCTCACAACTACCCGTAATATTGTTGGGCAGAGTTTCAGAGCTTCTGAAACCTGAAGTCCTCTAATGTGGGGCATGACATCCATGTAACCCTGCCATCTGCGGGCACACAAGCGCATGTTAGACAGTGGGCATGATGTGACGCACACATCCTTGCCTTAATCACCTCTATGTACTGTATGTCTACAATGTCCTTTTTCCGACACACGCTCTGGTGTTCTGTGCTCAAACAACACCAACTTGTTGCTTCATACTAAGGTCAAGTTTGAACTTCAGTTGCATGGATACTTGATTTCATGATGCACAGGAATTACGGAGCCTCTCGAGTCACTGTTTATGGTGGTTGTTTAACATGTTTTTCTTTTTTTAAACTAGGGGAAATAAGTTGTGGATAATACCCTGAGTTTCCTCCCTGTCCTCTTTTCCCTTCATGCCAATCATGGTGTGTCCAACTTTGGCTCAGTAGCACCAGCGTTCCCATTACCCTAACAGGGAATAAGATAGGGGGTCAATACGGACATGGGAAGGGTGAGGTGGGAGTGATGGGGAGGGCTGTTCAGCTGTTCGCATGCACACACAACCATCCTCTTCCTGTGCCTTAGAGACAGGGAGTAGGCTGGTCTGTTGCCATGGCGACACTGTGATTGGCAGCTGGCAGCTGTGTTTGGTCAGCTGTGGGGATGTGGAATAAGTTGGTGAAGAGAGGGAGGTCTTTGCATGGTTAATTGCAGCGGATGATTACTTCATACACCACCTGATATATTTAACTGCTTTGATGTGACAATAAATTCTACCCAGGCACCTGTGTGTCTATAGAGGAGCATGTGTCCTGTTATATTTTATTAATATTCGTTCCCTTCGGGCATGGCGTTTATGCGAGTGATATGGCCAGATCAGTGTAGACTGAGAGCGAGAAGGGGGGAAAAAGAAGAGAGGTAACAGGCAGGGAAAGGGTTTGTGGGAAGGGAAGGGTTGCTGATACAGCACAAGCTACCAGGTTTATTTATAGAGACCTCGCCGCCCAGCCCTTGGATACCAGCAGCCAATCGGGAAGGAGAGAGGGAGGGGGCCTCTGCCAATCAGAGCGGCGGAAGGGGGGTGTCACACTCAGGAAGTTCTCAATGTGTTAATTTCAGCATTTAAAGGCACAGTGTGACATTTTTCCTGGTGCTCAGCAGATTGCGCTTTTTTAGTCATGGTTTCCCTCTGAAAACTATAAAAGTGAATCCTATAAAAGTGATTTTTTTTGTGTGTTTTTGCACAAATTCGTAATGTTTTCTTAGATTCATTTGAAATGTTTTGCAATAATGGGCTTTGATTGAGTTGTCTTGTCATTTGCAACAGGGTCTGATCAAACCAGTTGGAGATGAGTCAAATATGTATATCCAGGCAGGTTAGCTGTCAGTCAGTTGGTGCTGGGACTCATATGGGCATGTAACAGCAATGCTTGCCGTCACTCCCTGGGATTGATGGTGGTCAGATGTGTCGTTTTGCACTTTGTTTAAGCTACGGCCATTGATCGCCCAGCTATTTCAAGTTGTAATGTGTCATTGATAAATTTCACCCCATTACTCCTCACCTGTCAGCCCCTGAAAGCAGCAATAAAAGCATTCACTGTGGAATATCTCATCCCCCCGTTAGACGTTCACATCCCTGCTTCCGCACTCAGCAATCTTACTTAATTGCTGTACTCTCAGCACGTTCTCGCCTCTTTCCCGAGATGTCCGTTACTTCCTTTGTACATTATGGATGTTCAATGTGGTAGTGGATTATTGTGTGCAAAGAAAATCGTATCCTGCAGTTAAAATTTCAGTCCGTCAAATTTGGGACAGCATTAATTCTTTATAAGCCTGTAGTTTAGTGCTCTGTTAGTCCCTTGGTCTTTTTTACACATAACTGGTTCCAAAAACTTCTCTGGCCTACATTGTGAAAGGTTTCATGTTAATATATTAAGTTCATATACACAGGTTTTATGCTCAATAGTCTCAGATTTCTTGGTTAGGGGCTCCATACTAGTTTATAAGGGTGAATCACACAAAACCAGGCTAGAAAATGTCTAGGTCATAAAAATTAGAAACTGTATTTTGCATATAGACAATTAAGCCTGTTTTTAAGTTTTGAAATGTGATATCATTTTCATGACAATTAAGCACATTTCCCCCAAAATCTAATATATTTCACGCAACTCTCATTCTCGTTACTTAAATTGCTATATAAATATATATATTTAAATTAAATATTATTTAAAATATTGATTCACTATGATACTATTTAGTGTACTGTCATTTAATATAACATTTTTTAAATGATTTAATATAATACAATGTATATTAGTTACATATGTTATTTTGTTCTATATAGTATATTGTAATTTTTCAAATATATATGTATCATTTTGAAACATTACAGTATTACACTAATAAAATCTAATAATGACAGTCGCCACTGTGATGGGACTGCAAAATGGAAATGCAAAGCCCATAAGTAAAATTTCAGGGCACATTACAGGGGAAATTGTGCTTAATTCTTATTAAAATAATGCATTGAAAAAATATGAAAAAAAAGTAATTGTGGAACTACAAAAAATATATAAAATATGCAAATTATAGTTTCTTATTTTCTTTGGATTTTGAATTGAAATTTGAGATATTTCCACAATGATTCACCTGTAATTTGAGGTCAGCATTACTCTAGCAGGCAGCCTAATGTGCAGCCTGTATTTGAAAGTAATAGCTGCAGCATATTCTTGGCCAACGAGTGGCAGCACAGGACCATGGATAGCTCTGCCTGCTCCCAGTCACTCCCATCATCCACAGAGATTTTTGTGTGCAATGTCATATGGCAGTTTTTCTTTGTTCCACCAGTTTGGCAGTGACAAACAGTACAGTTATTTTCTGGCATTTGCATATTGTCCGCCCGAAGCTATTGGAAAAACACATGCTGCTCAGAAAGTTGAGAAAATTATTCTGATTTGGAAACCATTCTCAGGTCTTTGAAGGTGTATAGCAGTGTATTCCCACCTCCAATGCATACTTGTCATGCTGACCTGAGGAACGGTGCTGTAATTTCTCAGCCAAAATGAATTGGAGCTTCTTGAGAGGAAAACTGATCATTCTTATCACTATTCCACTCGATTGTAGGAGATTTCAAAGATATCTTAGCTGGAGGCTCTGAAAATTCCTTCAGTTTGACTTCCTATATGGTGTGTGTGTGTGTGTGTGTGTGTGAGAGAGAGAGAATGTGTGTTCATATTTCTACTTCCCCCTGCAGTGCAGTGGTTCTCCCCACACCCATGTCAGTGTTTGCTTGGCGTGTGTGATGCACTTTAGCAATGTGTCTTCTGAAACCTCTCTCGTTTTTTTTTCCTTTTCTCTATGAAGGTGGAAGCAGCTCAGGATGCAAGCCCCCCTCCTCTACCCTCTGCCAGCCTGCCGCCTTGGGCTTCTCCCCCGCTGAGCCAACCATGTCGAGCCAGCACAGCCACCCCTCCTTCGGTAACATCCACTCCATGGCCGACCAGCAGCAGGTACCAGAAACATGCTTCCTTGCAATTAAATTCTATAATATAACCCGTATGCAGTCACATTAATGAAAAAGATGTTTTTGTGACTTGTCCCTTACCATGTTTTGTTTAAAAATTGCAGTCGAATAAATAAACACAATTACATGATGATTAATAAATTGCAATTGCATACACTGTTTAAATACTTGCTGAGAAAAGGCCTCAAATGAAGATGGCATTATTGTGTTTGACTATTAAATCGTTGCATAGACATTACAACAAGTGACTACAGAAGTCAGTATATTGTTTTATTTTAATAAAATTGCCTGTTACTGGCCTGCAGTCCACAGTTGCATTATGCACTTGAGTTTATATATCTGCCTGAGATAGAGAAATGGGTTGTTTACCCAGAACAGGTTCTTATATTCTGTAATGTTTCATAATTGGTCTATGTGTACATCCATATTGGCATCATTAGCTATTGCATACCTATTGCATGTAGGTTGGAGAATTCCTTGTTACAGTTTGTACAGTTCAGGGGGAAGATAAATAATTTGCTGCTTTTTTATTGCAATATTTTATTTATAATTAATCACACTAAACTTGGGGTGTAAAGATTCACTCGTTTTTTTAGATGCATCCATTACAAACCCTGACGATGCATATGCATCGATCTTGAAACATGATTTTTGAATCGTGAATCGTCGATTTCGGACAGTAATCAATATAAAATGCTAAGAATCGAATTAATCGCAATTTCTATAGCGATTCAATGCTTTCAAAATATATACACATTAAATGACTGCAAGCACGAATTAATGGAGACCTTGAACAGTGTTTCGTGCCCTCGCATCTCTTCTTCACGCACTCCACTATTTACCGCCTGTGACTGTCACAGGATTGCGCTTGCGCTCCGTTCGTCTTACTGACACATTTTTTGAGCAGCTGATGTGTGATCTCTCCTTAGTACTCGTGGCCAGTAATGCTAAAGTGAAGTAGTTTTTCAATGGCTCTCGGTCATACCGACGACATCTGAGCAGTCGTAGGTTGCGCATTTATTGCATGGACAGAGCAAAAATGTAAGTGTCTAAAGCATACGCACAGTTCCATTGAATGATAAATGTGTTTTAACAATGTCGTTGAACCGAATGTACGAAGGAAACTTAAAATAACCACAGCATTAACAACAACCTTGAAATAAGAGCGCGAGGTTTATCTGATAATCAGATGCATGAAAGTAGCATTCGTTGCTATAGCAAACAGACTTCGACGTTTTCTTTCATAATCATCATTTGCCGATGGAGAGGAAAAGTTAAATATCTGCAGCTAAGCTGAATAAAAATCAGAATGAAACGGTGAAACGTTAAGACAAAAACACAATAAATGAAATTTATGAATGATGCAGTGCTAATTGACATATCATTTATTACAGTACAGAAATTATAAAGTATTTTCCAAAAGTGGGGTTTTTTCTCTAACCCATGTTTCTCTAACCATAAAGGCTGATGTGTAATTTGCCCCCTGACTAAGCATTTAAAGAATTTAGGGGAATAAATTCATTTAAATAATCCTGTGAATGCACTTAAAGAATGCAGAATCGAATCGTTATAATAAAATCGAATCGAATCAAATTTAATTTGGAAATCGAATCGAATTGAATCGATCTTAATTTGCAAAAATCGTTCTTGAATCGAATCGATTCGCTGTCTACCCAAAGATTCACAGCCCTACACTAAACGAATGCATTAAATTAATAGCCCTATTTATTAGTTAACATTGCCTATTTATTAAAGGACTTGAATTTGCATTCTTAAGATTTTATAGATTTTCTTATATTCATTTAATTTTTATACATTATTTATTATATATTTTTAGATATTAAATTAATTATTTTCACGTTTTATATATATATATATATAACCTTATAGTTTTTGTTATGATGCTTCCTTAGTTGCTCCTCCTTTTTTCTTACTGTTGTCTTGGTGTCATTTTTTCCAGGTGCTGTCAGATATGACCATCCTGCAGAGGAGGATTCCCCCGAGTTTTCGAGATCCCGCCAGCGCCCCGCTACGAAAACTCTCAGTCGATCTCATCAAGACATACAAGCACATCAATGAGGTGAGCCAGCACAGGCCTTTTCATATTTACACTTGCGATAAGACCAATCATACAAACTCTCCAGTGATCAGCGAAGTAGTAGTAGTAGAGGTGCAAATATTGAGTGTTTTGCTTGCTTTCCAGGTGTATTACACGAAGAAGAAACGGCGAGCCCAGCAGGTTCCCCCCGAGGACTCTAGCACCAAAAAAGAGCGCAAGGTGTACAACGATGGCTACGACGACGACAACTATGACTACATTGTGAAGAACGGGGAGAAGTGGCTGGACCGCTACGAGATCGACTCACTTATTGGCAAGGGCTCCTTCGGACAGGTTTGCACAACTTTGAAGATGGGAGTAGAATTGGCTAAGGGTGCGCGATTCGGTCAGACATCTCATTGCTGCTGCTTAGATATCAAGTCTAAAAGAATACAGGCATAAAATCAAACTGAAACAACGACGCTCATGTTTAACAGGGGTTGTGAAAAAATACAAACTAGCAAGTGATGCGTTTTTGTCTCCAAACTAACTTGACCCATAAGTGACCTAAGTGACTCTATTTTGCATTGTATCTGGATTTGACAGCAGATCCAGATCTCCTTTTTTAGTTTTAGCTGTGCCATCAGTTACTTTTTAGCAATCACACAGTCAGCTTAAGTATGATAATATTGTAATACAATTTTGAAGTATAATTATTATTTTCATTATTTAAATGTTCATTAGAAAAATTAGTAAAATTCATCTCTCAGGACTTTATTTTGGTGGAAACCTAATAAGCAAACCACACTAAAGACTAGAAAGGTCTAATAAATGGCAGAATAAGGATTTGTTATAGTGAATGTGAAGAATTTGAAGGCCTGTGTACAAAAACAGGTGCATTTTTGAAATGTTGAATTGTATACATGAAATATGTAGCTACAGTCATTTACTGGTTTAAAACTACAGCATCTTCCTAGGTGTGAGCTAATTTGCTCCTTTTTGTATAGGTGGTGAAAGCCTATGACCACCACGAGCAGGAGTGGGTGGCCATCAAGATCATCAAGAACAAGAAAGCCTTCCTGAACCAGGCCCAGATTGAGCTGCGGCTTCTTGAGCTCATGAACAAACATGACACTGAGATGAAGTACTACATAGGTAAAAACCAGACACAAGAATACGACAAGCAGCTGTTAGTCTACTTTTAGTCTTCTGTAGTAAAAACCTGACCTAATGGCAAGAGAATTTCCTCCCACCAAAAGCAACCAGTAACAAGACTAAAAGTAGTACATGAGACAATAAATGCTCAAATGCATTAATTTTAGACAAGAGTTCTGTGAAAACTTTGATAAACCTCAAGGCAGCCGCCCTTATACGTCTTTTCTTTCTCGTTTTTGTTTCCTCAGTCCACTTAAAGAGGCACTTCATGTTCCGTAACCACCTGTGCCTGGTGTTTGAGCTTCTCTCTTACAACCTGTACGACCTCCTGCGTAACACCAACTTCCGCGGTGTCTCGCTCAACCTGACGCGCAAGTTCGCTCAGCAGCTGTGCACGGCGCTGCTCTTCCTGGCCACGCCCGAGCTCAGCATCATCCACTGCGACCTCAAGCCTGAGAACATCCTCCTTTGCAATCCCAAGCGCAGTGCCATCAAGATTGTGGACTTTGGCAGTTCCTGCCAGCTAGGACAGAGGGTGAGATGGCGTCTCAGGCTCCGTGGTTTGTTAACGGCAGGCTGATATGAGGTCACGCCCAGTAGTAACTAGTTAACTTGAATTAAATGAAGACAACAAAAATGGCATGCTGTGGTGAACATTTAATGGTTAAATGCATCTGCAAGAGAGAAAAAAGCACAGTGGTCTTAGTTGCTGGGATGTGCATTCAAAGCACATTCTAGAGGACTTTCCCACAGCTGAAATGGATTTTACTGCTGGAGATTCCTAGTGGCAGTGCTGCACCCTTCATAACTTGTAGATTTTGCTGCCACCTAGTGGAGAAAATGTAAATCAATAGTCACTGTGAGAGCTCAGTCTGCTAGGTAGAAACTTGTGTATCCTTTGTTTGTGCATGTCATTCATTACTGGATTCTTTCCCTCTCAGATTTACCAGTACATCCAGAGTCGGTTTTACCGCTCTCCTGAAGTGTTACTGGGCATGCCATATGACCTGGCTATAGACATGTGGTCCCTGGGCTGTATCCTGGTGGAGATGCACACGGGCGAACCACTCTTCAGCGGCTCCAATGAGGTACGGCTCGGGGATTAGTCACACAATGACTGTGCAAAGCTTTGTGACGTATGTACGTCTTTCTTTGACGCTCATCCACTTGTAAGAAACACACTTTAGTAAACTTAAACAGGCATACAAACAGGATATGAGTTTTTTTTAATTCCCAGACTTATCAGCATTTAAATATTATAAATATTTAAAGAATTATCATTATTTTAAAGACATTACCAGATGAATATTACAGTTACAGAATTACAGAAAAATGCAATGTGACAACCAAACACATTTGTCTGATGCACATGTATACAAAGCAACAAATAAAAAAGTGCAGACTCTGAACCAGTGTTGTTATTATTAACTAAAACTATGACTGTTTTTGGTAATTAAACTGAAATAAAATATAAACATTAGATGAAAAAAATGAAATAAGTTCAAGTAGAAAAATTACTAAAGCTAAAATAAATTCAAGCTAAATAGAAATAGAAAAAAGAAAACTGAAAATATAAAAATAAATGCTAATTCAAAATATTAATAAATACTTTAATAGTATATAAATGATAAAATAACACTGGTCTGAACACAAGATCCTGTGTACACGCCCTTTAGTCACCTCAAGTAATAAATTGATCTGTCATATGTATAATAGTTAATGAAGCAGACGTATGCTTGCTATGTCAGTTGCAACACAGTCTATTTGGATCTTGCACTGACAATATACTCTTCTTTTTCAGGTGGACCAGATGAATAAAATAGTAGAGGTGCTGGGGGTCCCGCCCAACCATATGCTGGATCAGGCCCCTAAAGCACGCAAGTACTTTGACAAACTGTCCGACGGCCTGTGGACCGTCAAGAAGAACAAGGACATTAAGAAGGTACTTTATCCTTCGGCCTCTGTGAGTAAAACTCTGCTTCTACTTAACACCGTCACCTGCTCCGCGCCGACACTCACCTTATCCTCAGGGAGAGGGGAAGAGAGAAAAGTTGGGCTAGGGTGGAGATAAAGGTTGGGGATGAAATTGAAGCAATGCTAATGTGTGCTAGTGAACCTCCTCCTCTCTCCGCTGATCCGCCTCTGCTTACAGAAGCACAAGGTCAATCAAAACCCCAACCTACAGCATCTGTTCTCCTCATCATTGCCATCATCACAATCATTTTCACAACCATCCTCATTCTGTCTTTAAGATGTCAGTTAGGAACAGGCATTTTTGTAGTGCTTACAGTACAATATATATAAAGAGTCTTAATGTAAAAGGCCAAAAATATGTGGAAACCCATTCTTAAATATTATGTGCAACTGCATATAATGACATACTAGAGGACTGGATCACCTAGTGGTTTTGAAGCACATATGTGACCCTGGACCACAAAACCAGTCTTAAGTCGCTTGGGTATATTTTAGCAATAGCCAAAAAAACATTGTATGGGTCAAAATTATCGATTTTTCTTTTATGCCAAAAATCATTAGGATATTAAGCAAAGATCATGTTCCATGAAGATATTTTGTAAATTTCCTACCGTAAATATATCAAAACTTAATTTTTGATTAGCAAATATGCATTGCTAAGAACTTCATTTGGACAACTTTAAAAGGCGTCTCAGTATTTAGATTTTTTTGCACCCTCAGATTCCAGATTTTCAAATAGTTGTATCTCAGCCAAATGTTGTCCTATCCTAACAAACCATACATCAATGGAAAGCTTATTTATTCAGCTTTCAGATGATGTATAAATCTCAATTTTGAAAAATTGACCCTTATGACTGGTTTTGTGTGTATGTGGTTTGGCTGTCCAGATACTTTTGGTCATACACTTTAATTTAAAAGTTTGGGGTCAGTATGAAGTTTTTGTGGAGAAAAAAAAACTTTAATAATGCATTAAAGTGAGAGTGATAGTACAAAAGATTTAAATTTCAACAGTGCTGTTTTATTGAGCTTTTTATTTATCAGAGAATCCTGGGGGAAAAAATCAAGTTTCCACAAAAATATTAAACAGCACAACTATTTTCAACATTGACATTACAAGCATTTCTTGAGCACCAAATCAGTATATTAAAATGATTTCTGAAGGATCGTGTGACACTGAAGACTGGAGTAATGGCTGCAGGAATAAGTTACATTTTTAGATATATTAAAATAGAAAACAGTTATTTTATATAGTAATAATATTTCACAATATTGGTGATTTTACTGTATTTCTTTCAAAAACATTAAAAATGTCTTACTGACTCAAACGATTGAACGAAAGTGTGAATAAAATAGTAAGTCTTTACAATAAGGTCCCATTTGTTAATATTAATTTGTTAATGCATTAGCTAGTATGTTCTAATAATACTTTTTTTTTTACAACATTTGTTAATCTGTTAATGTTAATAAAAATAGTCCACTCATGTCAGTTCATAATGCATTAACTCTTGTTAACAAATGGAACCTTAAATATCAATGTAAAGATTTAAAATATAGATGCGGTGTTGCATTGGTAGAGCCCTACCTGAGCAGCTCTCAGTCTAGCCAGTGACACGCATTGGGTCACAGGTTAAGTGAGTGCAGCCAGTAGCTAGAATGACCGTTTCCGGTGAAGATAAGTGAAAGTAGCATCGGGTTAAGACTGTAGAAAGTGTGTGTGTGTGTGGCCGCAGATTAAGATGCAAAGGTGATAGCAGGTGGAGGGTAAAAGTCTGGATGAGGTCCTAATACACTTTGTTTTACAGGATTAATGTCTGGCACTTACTGCCAACTCATCCAGAGACTCACCTTAAATGCTCCAGCACGCATTTTGTGCTTCCCTGTGTACAATAGAGAAAGAGGTTTAAACACTTGAAAGCTTTGAACTCTTTTACAGTCGAGGTGTTGGTATATTTTAGCCTTTTTATACTATTTATGGACCATGATACAGTGTAAAATGGCACAAATTAGTGTGTGTGTGTGTGTGTGTGTGTGTGTGTGTGTGTGTGCACGTATGTGGCCACAGATTAAGATGCAAAGGTGATAGCCGGTGGAGGGTAAAAGTCTGGATGAGGTCCTAATACACTTTGTTTTACAGGATTAATGTCTGGCACTTACTGCCAACTCATCCAGAGACTCACCTTAAATGCTCCAGCACGCATTTTGTGCTTCCCTGTGTACAATAGAGAAAGAGGTTTAAACACTTGAAAGCTTTGAACTCTTTTACAGTCGAGGTGTTGGTATATTTTAGCCTTTTTATACTATTTATGGACCATGATACAGTGTAAAATGGCACAAATTAGGGTCAGAGTCAAAGGGTCTGTACAGGGCTCAACAATAAGGTTTTTTTTCTTTTACCAAGTTTCTTTACCTGCCCTGCTAACAATCTCATTGACTCCAGCACAAACATTTTGTGTCAAAATATGTTTATATTAGTATTTCAGGAACAAAACGAAAGTAAGTTTGTTGTACATTTTTATTTTGCAGTATGTAAAATAATTACGATCATAAATGTATGATTGTGTGTAGTTCTTTCAACTGAAGTAATTTTAAAAAGTCTCATTGTTGAACCCTGTATGACACTGAGAGCTCCTATGCAATCATCATCATCATTCCCACAAAACCACAAACATATCTCACTTTCAACCCCCCCTCCCCCTCCCCCTGCCCACCTTCATTCAGTAATGATTTCTGAGGCTGATTAGTTTCCTATTAAAGTCAACATGAAATCAAATTCGCAATACACATTTGTGCTCAGTCCATTAATGCACAGTGAGGAAAAATGTTTGTTTTCCTAATTTCAGCTATGTTTTAAGCTGCAGTTGTAGGTACTGCTACAACTTGCTTCTAGCTATCATAAAAATCTAATGCTGGTTAACGCTCCATTTTGGTATGTAATTTTCATTAAAAAAAAAATTCTGGAACCCACTTTTCATGTTCTAGTCACTTTTCTAGTGGATGAAAATCAAGTTGCACACTACTTTTTACCAATAAATATCTTTCACTCAGAAGTGGGTTGCAAATGCCATTTCACTTTGACTTTATAGTATTTCAGTAATAATGTTAGTAGATTTATATATCTATTAATCATTAAATTGGTCATTACCAATGTAATATGTTTCTAGACTGGTAGTTCATCATCCTTTGTCCTTAAATGATTAAAAATTATGACATTTGATCTGCACTAAATGCTACACATTTGTGCCTCATTCTCTTCCCTTCCTCTGTGTTGATTTGTCCCTCCAGGAATATAAACCACCTGCCACGCGGCGACTGCACGAGATCCTGGGGGTGGAGACGGGAGGTCCAGGGGGGAGGCGAGCTGGAGAACAGGGTCACGCGCCCTGCGACTACCTGAAGTTCAAGGACCTGATCCTGCGCATGCTGGACTACGATCCCAAAACGCGCATCACGCCCTTTTACGCGCTGCAGCACAACTTCTTCAAGAAGACGACGGATGAGGGCACCAACACCAGTAGCTCCACCTCCACCAGCCCTGCCATGGACCACAGCCACTCCACCTCCACCACTAGCTCCATCTCCAGCTCTGGTAAGTGTGTGTAATGCAGCGGTCACACTAGACTTTGAGCACACAAACTTTCTACAAACGCTGCAACGGTCATAATATGGCGTCACACTCTGCGTCATCTTTTGTAAAAACATATAAATAGGGGCGTTAACAATAAATTGTGTCACAATATATCACAATAAAAAAACGCAACAGTATGTATTGTGGATAGCGACAATATGTATTGTGTATCGTTCAACCAAAATCAAAATGTTTAGAAATATTTCAGATATGGTAATGGGACATCAAATATCATAATCTCAGAAGGTCACACATTTGAGCTTCCTTGTTTAATAATTATTATTACAAAATTACAAATTAAATGCATCATTTGCAATTTTTGAAATGTATGTCTAATACTTTGTCAGAATCATGAATTTTCTGTGCACGGGGAAAAGGACCATTCATGTTCAGTTCCTGATATAATACCAAATTTAGCATTTTTATAAACCATAATTTTTGTTAACTGTTGTATATATGTATATATAATGTATATATACCATATATGCTAGAAGTAATACATTTTTTAAGCAAACATTTTAACTCTTAATTAAAAATTTGTTTTTTTAATTTGTTCAAAGAATCTTTAGATCAGTATTGTGTATCAAACCGAATCCTGACATGAGTGTATCATTACACCCCTAGTACATCCAAAATGTTAAAAAAATGCATTCTATTCCAGTTTGCTGCAATTCTGCAGATTTAAAGTTAGTGTTCGTTAAATTCAGCTAAGAGGTCACGCCATGACCTGTCAATCTTCTATTGCTCACACGACTTCATGTGATACAAATTCGCCAAACTTGAACTTTGGAACACAAATTCATATGAGCTTGCATTTCCTGTCTCTTGTATACGTATGCATATGAATAGAAGTCAATAGAACGAAAAGTGTAGTGTGATCACCCCTTAAACCTGTTACTTGGGGATAGTTAAACAAGAAAAAGACTTTTTACATCAGCTCTTTGTCCTTGCTCCCAATCCAGGTGGATCTAGCGGTTCTTCCAATGACAACCGAAATTACCGGTACAGCAACCGGTACTACAACAGCGCAGTCACTCACACCGACTACGAGATGCAGAGCCCACAAGTAAGTGATCGTTGTACCGTGCCACACAGCTCCTCGGTAACATACCGAAACGACTCGTGTTGATCCCCTTTGGTCGCCTCTTCTCCCTCCAGGCTCCGTCTCAACAGCAGTTGCGCATCTGGCCAGGAGGGGACAGCAGCATGGGTCAGCTGTCCAACAGCGGCAGCGACTCCTCCTACCCGCAGCTGCTGTTGCACAAACCGGCGGCCACGCAGCACTCGCGCCACTTCCTGGGCAACATAGGGGGCATGATGGAGCCGCACCATCCCCACCCCATCTACGGCAGCCACCACAGCAATGGCAGACAGCTCCGGCAGCAGCAGCAGCAGAACCAGCCGCAGGGCCAGGCCTCGCAGGGCCAGCAGGGCCAGGCGCTGATGCCCGTCTCCTCCCCACAGATGCAGGACAGCATCGAGCTCAGCCTCACCCACCACCACCACCTGGGTCAGTCTTCCATCATGCAGCCGCCCCCGTCGAGCTTGGACTCCAGTCAGTACGGCTCCTCCAACCTCCACCTGGGCCTCTCTGCCTTTCGGACTAGGACAGTCATGGCCCCCCAGCAGCCCCCTTCCGCTTCCCAGCAACAGTTGCCCCAGGCCCCAGCCTCCCAGGACAGCATGGTCGCTGCCTCCGGTTTGGGATACATCCCTCCATGCTACGCCGGCAGCAACAACAATAACAACCCACCGCAGGGAAGCGTCGGAGTGGGGGGGATGCTCACCGGGGGGCCTCCGCCCAGAGGAGTCGGGGGAGCTGGGGGGCGGCCGGACTCCGAGGAGTCCGCCATGATGGCAGTGTGCGGCAGCGGGAGTGGGAGCGGTCAGAGTGCAGCCAACTCTTGATAAATCTTGAACAAATTCCAAAAGCCATACGAAAATTTTAACGACAACATAACAGTGACAAAAGCGCCACACGTACTCACACAAACGACACATAGTAAGCATACGACATACACGTATACACCACACGTAACAGAATCGCATAGACAAACTTGTGAAATATCAGAAAGTCGGTTTCATTTTTTTTGTTTTGTTGTTTTGGTTTTGCATGGGGAGAAGGTCAAGGGAGGGATTTGAAACAATTTTTATCGTTTTTTTTCCTGTTTGTTTGTTTTTCCTTAATCGGAGGAGAAGAGCGGGTGAAGTAGTCGCAACAGAAGGTTTTCAGAACGTTTGTTTTTACCATTCTTATATTGTTATTTGATTTTATGTGATTTCAGGACAGGTTTGCAGCGAGAGATTTTTATTTGGCGTTTTTTGGGGTGAGGAGAGTTTTGGGTTGAAAAAAAAGTTTTTGTCAAGACGACAGCAGCGAGAGAGAGTACCTTGTGTTTTTTTTTTGTTTGTTTGTTTTTTTCCTGAGGATTTGCCGTAATTGTAAATTTTTTTTATTTATTAAGAATCACTACATGAGGAGAGAGACGGGAGAGGGGTTAGAAAGAGATCTAAATTGAGAGGTGGGTATTTTTTGGGGTTTATTTATTCAATGTTTTATTTATACAGTTGGGGTTTTTTTTTTTTTTTTGGTCAGACAGATGATACTTATGCATAGAAAACAACAAGCAAACAAACTGGGTTTGAGGTTTTTTGTTTTCTTTCTTGGCTTCATTTTGTTGTTTTTGGTTGCTTTTTTCTAGTTAAGCATAACCCACACGCATATAAACACTCTCAAACACACACAACATACACTCACACATTTTTGTTACTTTTTTTTAAAGTTTCCAGTCTTTATCTCGCTTGACAACACTGGCTTATATATCTCAAACTATGAAACAAATCCTACGTATGAAATAAAGCAAATGACAGAAACTGTTTTTAGTCGCCACACAGTGAGAAACACCAACTAACAACTAGAGGAGGAGGCTGAACCATAAGCCGCTTTCACGAGGAGAGGGGGAACGTAACTCGACTTCACATAAAGGAGGAAGTGATACAGGAAAGTCTTGAAAAACATCAAAACATTTTGCCAGAAGGAAAACCAAAATGCTTCCCTGTTGTTCGTATCAAAAAAATAGTCTGCCGCCTTCTTCTTCTTCTTCTTCTTCACCATCTCACTAGACTCTCTCACCCCTCTCTCTTACTTTGGTTTCTGTCTCTTTCTCTCTTTTTTCTAACCATCTTTGTTTTGGACAGAAAACTATGGAAGCGGTAACACATTTGTATTAACTCTGGATATGCTAAGCCAAATCTTGCTGTAGCTCTCTCTCTCTCTCTTTATTTTCGTACTTACCCCATGTTTCTGTTGGAAGGAAGAGTCTGGGGTGAGATTTAGCAGGAGGGCGGAATACTTCCGTATGAAGGGACACTGTCACGCCCTCCTGACTGCAGCCCCTCCCACTCTGACTTCATTTCCTGCCTCTCATTTTGCTTTCTCTCCCATCTTTATTCTCCCCTTCCTCCTTCACAACACTCTGTGAGTGCTGTTTGCCATCAAGTCAAAAAAGTGAACTACTTCTCTCTCGGCTGCTATCTCCACTCTCAACCATGTTCGGATTGCTGCTAAAGAAAACAGACAGATAAATAAATAAATGAATAAATAAAAAATTAGAACTTTTTAACCCTCCTGCTTCAGAAAAATGAAAAATAAACCACTGCATCTCATGTATTTATTACTATTTAACAAGGAAAAAAAGAAAAATCTGTTTTCTGCTGTTTTTTTGTTTGCTTGCTTTCTTGGTACAGGTTAAAGCTTGACATTTATATTATGTAACGGAAACATGGTATTAAACAAGTGCCTCGATTTATTGGTCAGCCACTGGACGGAATTGAACGGAGGAGGATTATAGGAGTTTGATCAAGGTTTATTATATGTATAGCTACAATTCAAGCCTCATGCAACTGTGTAGAAATCCATGACAATTCAAACATCATGAGATAACTTCATATTGGACGCGAGCTTCATACAGTATGACTGACCAATACCACATATTTAATTAACTGATGACATCTTCATCCATTGTAATCTGTGTACATAGCATCGATGCATCATCCAGTTAACGTTAAAGCAATGTTAGGGTGAAATGTCATTTTCAAGGTTAATTCCAATGACTGGGATTCAAACCTGCGACCTTTGAGGCATCAGGACCTGCAAACTACCTTACTCTGCTCAGATCAGTGATGATGACTGCTGTCCTTTATGTTCTTAATAACCAGTTAAAACTTGTAATTGGCCTCACTGGCTTCTTTACTTTGTCATTTTTTTCAACACCATCCTTCATGATAACAATGTCTGAAGTATTATGATATCATCAGTTTTGGTTTCTCTATTAAAGAGAGAGTTGCCTCTGTAGGTCTTATGTTTAGCAGACGTTGGTCACCATATAAATGTCACACTCACCATGCACTGTCAGAAACGTGTCTGAGCACTGGTAAACTTTGAAAATGCAGATGTTTCCGAGCTGCTTATAACACAAATACAGATTTTTGTGTCTGTTCAGTCATTATTGAAGAGTATAGGAAATATATCTATCTATATAGAAATGGAGGGGTTGCGGGGGACAGTATCAGGAACAGATTTTTGCTCTGTCACCTCTCAATAAATCTTGAAAACCCTCACACAAACCAATAACTCTGTTGTAGTGGAGGAGCATCTAAAGGGATGTTTTTCACTATGTTTTAATTGTAATATTCACAAGATCAGCTAGAATTTTTTTACTTCCATTCCATAGGGAACACTAATACAGATGTTATTGAGAACTTCCTACTGGTTTGGTTCATGTATTAAGCTATAATAGCTTACAGTCACAAGCTGGCTGATGCCATTTTTAATTGCTGTACTGCAAGTCAGAAGTTACAGGAAGTTGCGCCTGAAATGTGTATTGTTGGACTTTTATGAAGCACTTGAAGGAATTAGACTTACTTTAAGACATTTTGTTGAAGTAGACAAGTGCAAGAATCATTGTGTAAGGACAAAAAACTGGCGTGTAGTTTAAGTTTGTCCGTCAAAAAGTGCCATTTAACATCGCATTCGTCTTTTCTACCGAAACAATCGTTTCCACACTGCTGTTGAAGATCTCAAATCTGCATGCTACTAACTAAACAAGTTACAAAACACATTTTGTGTTGAATCTTTTAAAAAAAAAAGCAAAGTTTAATGCAAGAACGCGATAACTATCTCGCAAAAATTCGAGAACATACTAGTGTTGGGTCGTTCTTGAACGATTCGTTCATTTTGAACGAATCTTTAATGTGACTCGGGAAGAACGAGTCGTCTCGGGGAGTGATTCGTTAAGTCGCGCATGCGCAACATCCTATAGGTTATGTACTGGAATTAGTCAAGTAGTTCACCTGGTTCGAGTCTTCGGGTTTTTCCGAGTCGTTCATTCATCACGTGACAGCCTCATAAGCCTTTACCCGTAGACTTGTCAGATAAGAGGTGAGGTGAGCTAATCATAGACTGAAGGCCCAGGTAAACAAGGAATTAATCTTTTCTGTTTCTTATAGCAGTTTTGTATTGTTTGTAGTGTGATCAACGTTTGCGTAAGTAGTAGACGTATTAGGGAAGTAACACGTAACATTTTAATTATATTTTCCTAAAATGAACGAAATGACTCGAAAAAAGATTCATTCATTTTGCTGAACGAGACTCAAAGGTCCGAGTCTGTAAAATTATCCGAACTTCCCATCACTAGAACATACTGGTCATTGACGACGTTCGATTCGGTAATAAATGTTTCATTTGAGTCGGATCATTTTAATAAATAGTTGGACGATTTCAGTGATTCGGACCGAGCAGTTCTCGAATCACAGACTCGGTGAACAATGAACTGTACATTTCAAACATGTCCGATTCGTAATGAGCAAAAACTGATGTGCGAGTTTTTAGGAGCGTACCGAGGACCAGGTGAAAAATAAGTTAATTTAATAATCAAATGGCAAAATATGTAACAAATAAAAATAGAGTTTTATCAACCCGTGTAAGAACTAAACTCGTTTTAAATAAGCTAGAATAGAAAAGATAGGCCTATACATCAGCCAAAATATGTAAATGAATTTCAATATTGTTTAGGCTAATGAAAATCCAAATTATATTTAGGCTATAGGCTATTTATGAGCTAAATCACAGCAGGTGCATGTAATTTTTATTTGTAGTATTATTTTAGTATTATTTTAATCGTGTAAATAAAATTTTTTCGATAAAACAACATAAGTCTTACATTTCATATTATTATATATTAATTATAATTTTAAAAATTCAAAAACACTTTTGTGACATTTTGTTTTGAGAAGGACGAGGCGGAATTACGTGATGACGTGTTTATTTTTATTTTTTTCGTTTAACCGGTTCATTGAAATAAACCAATCGAAAGAACTGGTTGTCATCACTAAACGAGTAGTAGGCTAATTAGTGGTCGTCACGTTATCAATCAACAGGTGGCTGCAGGGCGCGTCTCACGTTCTTCTTATTTAATTCCCCTGTCACATTTACGACTTAATACTGATCATGGAGCGCATACGTTTGTATTTTTGTTGTTCTTTGTACTTTCTTGGCATACTGCACATTGCCAAAGTTTACACTTGCGGGACCGTGGGTCATCTAGAATATAGCAGTGTCGTCCATGACATGCAGCCCATGCCAGGCGCGGTCAGGCCGTGTAGGTCTACAGGAGACAGTGAGTTTATGAAAAACCCTCCGGTTATGCGACCATATCACGTTTTCCCAATGTTTCAACATGTTCCAGTTCCCCTCGTTGACATGGAGCTGTTCGGACCTGTCTCCGGGAGAAGACACTTACCAAATCGTTTGACTAGTCTTCTAATTCCTCAAATGAACCCTCAGCGCATCCAAGTGTCTCCGGGGGATAATGGTCACGGTGTAGAGGTGTGGTGTGGTTACAGTAAGATCTCAGTACGCATAAATAAGAACCTGATGGGCTTCAAAAGTTCACCGTCTTCATTTCATTTGGGAACATGTCCTGTCTCTCGCTCAAACGAGAACTTCATGTATTTTCATTACGACCTCAACGACTGCGATAGCTCTTTAACGGTAAGTATGTAAGATAAACCCTTAGATCTTGAATGTGCATAAATAAAAATAAGATAAGATCAATCTTGAATGTGCATGTTATCGATTTATAAAATATACATTGTAATATAAACCCCCATTTAAACTGCAAAAACAACATACATTTGTGCAAAATCCTCTATTTAGTTGAGACTAACTTTTTTTTAAACCACCATTAGAATAAACACAAAGAAAATCATAAAACTGTCAGTTATTTAAAATGATCAGTAAAATATTTTTGATTCATCACATTTGTGACCACTGTTTAGAAGGCAGAGTGAAATCATAATGTCAAATTCTGTAAATTTAAACTTTCTTTTTTGCTTTTTTGCTTTTTATACCATGTTATCTTCTAAATTTTATGCAGCCCGTCTAGTACCTTTTTTATGCCCACCCCCC
>NW_015536494.1:88311-90689 GCF_001515605.1 Sinocyclocheilus anshuiensis | reverse complement strand
TCCCCCCCCCCCCCCCCCATTTATGCTGTAAATGTGTTAACCCTGTAAAGCTTAACATATGAGAAGTCATAAAAATCTTTTTTTTTTTAAAGTGCATATGTGTTTTTTGAATATCTTATTTACTACATCAGGGCCCGTATTCACAAAACGTCTTAGCTAAAAACTTTTATTGCTATTTAGGAGAACTCTTAGTGGTATAAGATAAAATGTTTTGTGAATACGGGCCCAGGCTTTTATGGCTCACACTTGAGGAAAAACTAGCTCAGTTTTATTTAGAGGACCAAACTGAGCAAAAATATGCAATTTGTTCAGTTGCTGATATTTATATGGCAGAAAAGAAAGATGAAATTCTGACAGCTTGCAAGCATAGCAAGAGTGCTTAAATAGCAGACTACTTAAATAACATGCATATTTTGTCAAACTATATCTCACAATAATATGTACTAAGATGGTATTTAAATCCTCAGTAATATAATCAAAGCTCTGTAGTTTTTATTGTGAGGGGCAAAACATGCAGTGTAATGTAATGTAATGCAATACAATATACAAATAAATGTTCCCCAATGTGTCTCATCTGACCGCATTTTAACACTATTTTTCTAAACATGATGTATTGATAATCAAGTAAACCTAAGTTGCTTAAGTTACTTGTTCGTCTTTAAATATTACTAACAATATAAAAGATTATTTTAAAATTACTTTTTAAAAATAAGTAAAGATTTCTCAGCAAAAAGACAATTGTACCATGACCTGAAGGTAAGGTGGACCAGGGGCGTAGGCAGCGGACAGGCCCGCCCACTCTGATGACAGGGGCCCCCCCCCCCAATCAGAGTGTCAACATCTCGAATAACTAAAATATATAAAAAATGTGTTTTCTGTGAAGCCGGGAAACATACTGTCAGGATGATTATGTCATTTGAGCTCAGCCAGTGTTTTCAGTCGGTGTTCATAAGTCGTTTGGTATGCGGTGTCTAAAGAATTTAAGACCAGCTGTTGCCAGTTGTCCTCACAAAGATTAGCCTATTTTTTTATATAGCCAGGCCTATATAAACTTTGTGACTGACGCCTGCGATTAACTGCACCTGTTTCCTTATTTGTAGACCATTTAAATAACGAATTGACAAATAATAAAAAAAATAAATAAATAAAAATCACAAACATGACATTTATAAATGTCATAATTTTATACACTTTAGTTATATCTAATTTGGGATTTTTAATTAATGTAGGCCTATTACATTCTTCTGATTATTAGGCCTATTAATATTATTAAGTTACTTTTATTATTAAATTAATATTACAATTAATTTGCCCCGCAATAATTTCATAGCATCACAGCATAACTGACGCGCTGCGAGGATAATAAAGATTAGGCTAGCTTACTCCTTATTGAAAATGTTTTTAAAAAGGTCTTTCAAAACAGGTTTATTATACAATGAATTATAGGCCTAATTAAAATTGTTAACACTGCAATAATCAAAAAAAAAAAAAAAGCTTTATTTCAAGCACCGACTTTTTTAAAAAGAAAAAAAAACTGTTTAACACGAAATAGACGTTTCTTCTCTCTTTATTTATTTTTAAAATGTATTTATTTTTTTTTTTCCACTAGCCTATGTTCAGGCCACAAGAGAAAATTAAAACATTTAGCTACTGTATATACCATTATCAGCATATGAAGTAGATTTGTCTCTGAGAAAATATGCGCTTTTAATGCAGTGTCAGATGCCGAAAGCGATGTCAGTTTTTACTTTCACTTTCTAGTGAATCGACTGCGATTAAGAGGTTCACCGCATAACTCTTGCGCAAAGTTTACACGTTGCTTGTGTGATATCCATTGGCTCGTCTTCCTGCTTTAAAGGGGTCATATGATGCTTTTTTAAAGATCATTATTTTGTGTATTTGGTGTAACAGAATATGTTGACATGCTTTAATGTTCAAAAAACACATTATTTTTCAAATACTGTACATTATTGTAGGTCCTCTATGCCCCGCCTCTCTCAAATGCTTCGTTTTCTACAAAGTCCCTCCTTCCGACAAGCGCAGTCTGCTCTGATTGGCCAGCTGACCCAGTGCATTGTGATTGGCCGAACACTGCAAGCACTTGTCGGAAATGTAACGCCCCTTACCATAATCGCGAGCTTCATCTTTAAAAATAAATGTAAAGACAGCCCGAAAGGGGAACAGAGTCGCGTGACAGACACAGTGATGAAGCTGGTATGTGTTTGCAGTACACAAGCCACGGTTAAGACAGCTGACTCCACTGTGATCTCTCTCTCTCTCTCTCTCTCACACACACGCGCTTGCACACACACACACACACACGATGTGCAAAACTCCGCATTTGAACAGTCAATAGCAAATACTTAAACTAATAACAA
>NW_015536494.1:78114-88204 GCF_001515605.1 Sinocyclocheilus anshuiensis | reverse complement strand
ACGGTCGTCCATAAAATGCATTGCTGTTCTGTTGTAAGTAATCTTAAAGATTCCTAAATGCATCTACTTTCGGAAGGTCAAATAAAGTGCTTTCGCTTTCACCTAGAAACACTCAGCGTCTCCCTGACATGGCTGCTTGAACACTAACTGCGGTTACTGAAACCATGCCTTCTTTCATTGCGTGAACATTTGGGCGGCATTATGCTAATATTTCCACATAGTGAGGTAGATATGTGGGGGCGTGTTAGAACAAGCCGTTTTAGGGGGGCGTGGCAGAGTCTTAACTTTGATAAAGAATATCTCTTTGGTTTTGAGACTTTAGTCTTTGCAACTTCAGTGATCTTATCTATGCACAATCAGCTTGTAACACTCCAAAGAGAAAGGAAACCTTGAAATCGCATCATATGACCCCTTTAAAACAAATATTTACAATATTGGACATAACCAGCCCCCTCCCGCCCCCCACCCTTGAGTTCACGGTTGGGGGCCGCGGATTTGCGCTATGCCACTGGACTCGGTCTGTTAGCTAGCCTAGTGCCCGCTCACTTTTGCCCAGGCCCGCCCAAAAATAAAAATCTGGCTACGCCACTGAGGTGGATGTTTTTAGAATTATACAAAAAAGACCTTTTACTTGATAAAGTGTAAATTATGAATCACACAACAGAAGGCATGTAGTAGATTGTGTACACCAGGTTTAAGAAATTTGTGTATTAAATATAATTCAGTATGTTTTACAGGGGTCATTCACTTCGATGATCCACAAATTATTGGATCATAATCATAACAGCCACTGAAACATTAACAAAATGACTTGATGCACCTTTAATGTGTTTATCTTGATTTTACCTACCATATAACATTTGATCCTCCTCAGATGATGAAAGGCCAGATCATATATTCCAACATGGTGCACTATACTCCAACAGAGCCTCCAGGGACAGTCATCCGAGCTGTGCCCCTTGCATTAAACATCCAGTGCCAATACAATAGGTAAACCATGAATCTGAAGAGGGTTCAGGACTTGGAAATAATCATTATTCTTACAAAATGGGCTTCCTGCCTGTGGCAAGGGAGCGCGTGCTTCACAAGATTTTTGAAAACAGGGCCATGTTTAGTCTTTTTGTGTGCAATGGTAAGCTTTTCCTCCTCTTCTGTATAATTTCCTGTTTTGTTGACCCCTCATATGGTGTTGGTGCCCATCGGTCTATTAAATTGTGTGTGAACTCTAGAACACTGGGAAAGACTTGAGGGAAATGGGAGTTTTGTGCTTGGGAAGCCCATGTATTTTGAAGCCAGTGCTGCTTATATATCCGAGGACGAAAGGATTTTTGTTGACTCCTGCTATGCAACAGCATCAAGAGACCCAAAATCAACCCCACAACACAAAGTTATTTGTAATTATGGGTAAGTTCTTTGTTGAACTGCTTGTATTTATTTGCTTATATTTAACATAAATTCACTTTTGAAGGGTAGAAAGAACATATATAAACATAAAAACTCTGCAATTTCAGGTGTATGGAGGACAGCAGAAGACAAGGAAGTCTGTCACGCTTTCTCCAAAGAATGTCGAACATTATAAGGTTTTCAGTCGATGCCTTTTTACTCCCCCAAGTTACTGGCACGGTAATGGTTTCATTGAAAATAAATGTCAATAGGAGAGGCTGGGGCTAGTTGTCACACTTTTAACTCCAGAGATTATTTGTAGTGTGAGGTTGGGTTTGAAATTGGGTTTATTCATATTTTCGCACCTTGAAGTCTTGACCGCACATAACTTGGAATATAACATTTTTGTATGGAATATTGAAACTTTCATTGCCCTGGGGGGGAAATTAATATTACACACATTGACCTATAAAGGTATCCTGCTGTGAATTGACATTGATTCACTGATTTGAAAAGAATAATTTCCAAATATTATCCTAAAATAAAAAGCCATTCTCCATATGACATATGTCCGAGTATTTAACAGCATTTTCAGCAAATTGTAAACAATAAAACTTGAAAGAATTGAAACAAAACTAAGTGAATGTATGAAACCACAAAAATGGCACTGCTAACATAAATATTTTTTAATGTGTAGAAATTACAGCATGTAAAACATGACCTGTCATGACATGACATCCTTCACCTGTCTAATATGTAGGCATGTTTAAATATTACATAAATGAATGTGTGTTGATGCCATATTTACTAATTTTTACAGTATGTTTTCCTGCATTGCACAATATCGGTTCACAGAGCCACTACAAGTGCCACAGCAAAGTCATGTACCTATAACCGTGTAAAGAGAAGGTGAGTAATTGTGTTTCACACATTCTGTGTCAATGCAGAGAAGCGGCATTCACTCTTAGTTCTTATCCTGTACCAACAGGTGGGAGGAACTCTACACCGATGCATCTGCTTGTGCTTGTTGTGATTCTGCATGTGAAATTAAATCAGCTTGTAGGTAGAAAACATCAGAGATTATCAAATGAAAACACTGTCACACATCAGTGTTTTGTTCTTGCTTCCATAACAGCTTCTTTGCCCCATGTCAGACAATCTATAACAAGCAAACCCTGGATTTTGGACAAAAATGAACATTCTTTAATCAAGAGTATGGAAGGATGGGTCAAAGTTCAGGAGGACACAGTAAGGATGAAGTTCAAGAGTGTGGAAGGAATCGATGAAGAGGAAGAAGATGGTGACACTGTGGAGATTGTGACTAATACTGAAGAACAAATGGAAGCAAAAGAGAAAAATAAAAAGGTGCCCATGAATGATTTGGATGAGGATGTAGAAGTAATTGCTGGGACAGTGGAAACAACTGCTACAGAGTTAAAGGATAAAAACAGTGATGGTTCTGGAAAAGTAATGCTTGTTGAGAAGCAGAAGAACAGGGATGTAAAGATTGGAGAGGATGCTGGGAGACACAAGAGCACAAATCGAACCGATAATGTTGGACAGCCTAGCGTTCAGTTGATAGAAGAGCTTTTGGGAGATGTTAATGACCAAGCATCCAACAAGAGTGGAGCACAAGAAATGATTCACTTTACCAGAGAAGAACTGTCCGAAGATAAAATACAGCCTGAAGATTTTGAGAAAAACGTGCATGTACAAAGCACAGTATCAACACAATTGTTGATGGATGAAGAGATATTTTTAAATGCCAAACATGAACCAGTGGAGTGGCATCAAGATGAACATTAACTAACCCAATGTGGGAGAAATGGAGGACTGACTTTTGAGGTCGTTCCAGGGTCTCCAAGGTATGACTGTTTAATTCATTTATTATGAATTTAGCTGCCACTTAATAACAGGTCTTTTATATTTTCAAGTGTTTATTTCTCATTTAGGTTCCTTGATTAACCTTTTTTGGAGTTGCATCTGCTGGGCAAAAGATCTCAGCATACTTTCTTATGGATTCAACTGAATTCAGTATATGTCACTTTTTCTGTACTTGTATTGAAATTTATGAATTCATTCTTCGAGGTACGATCCTGACATTAACTGTAATGTCATCAGAATATTAAAACATTTTTGATTGATCATTTTTCTATTTCTAATGTCCTGTGACCTCGTTGATGCCTCTCATTGAATGACTTATTCTTAAAGGGTTAATCTCTGTTCATATTTTACCCCCAAAATAAAAAAATAAATAAAATGCATAAAGAAAATTAACTGATTTTTG
The DNA here is from genome assembly GCF_001515605.1 of Sinocyclocheilus anshuiensis. Classification (NCBI taxonomy): domain Eukaryota; kingdom Metazoa; phylum Chordata; class Actinopteri; order Cypriniformes; family Cyprinidae; genus Sinocyclocheilus; species Sinocyclocheilus anshuiensis. The sequence continues at coordinate 84,534 of NW_015536494.1, read as the reverse complement.
ACCATTAAGTTTTGTTTGTTTTTTTGCATGATGATCCTCTGTCTAAATAAATCACAGGAATAAAACCGACAAGATAAGACATGTGAATAAATATATGTAGGAGTCGGTACAATCAACACATATGTGAGAATAAAGAGCAGTAACAGATTTCTGTAATCTCGAATGTACTGTCAGATTTGATAACCATGCTGTATGTTTATAGCTGCTCACATCAGATCAAAATGCATTTTAAAATACAGATGAAAGGTTTAGACATCACTACAAGACATCATTAGTGTAACAGATTTTGGTAACCTGCTACACTGCCTTGTCAGATTTGGGGACTAGTCAACATTTGAAGTGGATCAAAACCTTTCATCAAAGTTGTCCTAAAACCTACAACCAAAATGTGTTCTTGACAACTTTGATGAACTTTTTTTGATCCACTTCAAATGTTGACTAGGCTACTGTATATCTGCATCTGTTCTCATAAGACAAAAATGCTTTCTAGGATATAAAACCGAGGAGGTTAAACATCAGCAGAGTAAATTTAGGTACCATTAAAGCCATTCTGTGTGAAATAAAGAGTGTTAATAAATCAGCTAACATTAGGCAACCAGCCTAAGCTGGTTTTAGCTGGGTTTTTACTGAATCAACTGGGTTTAGCTGGTTTTAACAGTATTAGCATAGAAACATGCAAACAACATGCTAGTAAATTGTTAATCATGCTAACAACATGCTGGTAACATGTTAATCATGCTAGAAACAAGCTAGCAAACGTGCTAGTAACATGCTAATCATGCTAGAAACAAGGCAGCAAACATGCTAGTAACATGCTAATCATGCTAGCAACATGATAGTAGCTCGTTAATCATGCTAGAAACATGCTAGCAGCATGCTAATCATGATACCAACATGCTATTAACATGTTAATCATGTTAGCAACATGCTGTTAACATGCTAATCATGCTAGTAACAGGCTATTAATATGCTAATCATGCTAGAATCATGCTAACAACATGTTAGTAACATGTTAACTATGATAGCAACATGCTAGTAACTTGCTCAGCATGTTAGAAACATGCTAGCATTATGCTACCAACATGCTAATCATGCTAGAATCATGCTAGCAGCATGCTAGTAACTTGTTAACCATGTTAACAACATGCTAGTAACTTGAAAATCATGCTAAAAACATGCTAGAAACATGCTATTAACTTGCTAATCATGTTAACAACATGCTAGTAACGTGATAATCATGCTAGAATTATGCTAACAACATGCTAGTAACTTGCTAATAATGCTAGAAACATGCTAGTAACTTGTTAAACATGTTAGAAGAATGCTAGCATTATGCAAGTAACATGTTAATCATGCTAATATCATGCTAGTAACATGCTAATCATGCTAGAATCATGCTAGCAACATGCTAGTATCTTGCTAATCATGTTGACAACATGCTAGTAACTTGCTAATCATGCTAACAACATGCTAGAAAAATGCTAGTAACTTGCTACTCATGCTAACAAAATGGTAACACCATGCTAGTAACAATGCTAATCATGTTAACAACATGCTAGTAACTTGCTACTCATGCTAACAAAATGGTAACACCATGCTAGTAACAATGCTAATCATGTTAACAACATGCTAGTAACTTGCTACTCATGCTAACAAAATGATAACACCATGCTAGTAACATGCTAATCATGCTAGCAACATGTTAGTAAACTTGCTAATTATGTTAAAATTATGCTAGTAACATGCTAATCATGCTAGCAACATGCTGGTAACTTGTTAGCCATGCTAACAACATGCTAGTAACATGCTACTCATGCTAACAAAATGCTAGTAACATGCTAATCATGTTAGAATCATGCTAGCAACATGTTATTAAACTTGCTAATTATGATAACAACATGCTAGTAACGCTAATCATGCTAGAAACAGGTTAGTAACTTGCTAATCATGCTAACAACATGTTAACCATGTTAGAAACATGCTAGTAACATGCTAATCATGCTAGCAACATGCTAGTAAAATGCTACTCATGCTAAAAACATGTTAGCAACATGTTAGTCATGCTAGAATCAGCCTAGCAACCACCCCAGGTACCCTAGCAATATGTGTTATATCTATTTTTCTGATAGACTGTATTGCCTTGAAAACATTCGATCTTTAAAACTATTTTAACTTTCAAATTACTTCAAACTAAAAACTTTCAGACTGCAAGCTTTTAAAACTACTTCAAACTTTCTGGCTAGGCTTTTTCGAGCCAACTTAAAGTTTGTCTAAAAACTTTACTCATCTAGTTTATCTATTTCTTTTTTATTTGTGTAATTTCAAACAATATGTTCACAATAAGGCTTTGCAAACATTATGTAACATGAATCTGTAACAGCAAAACGATCATGAAGAATAAAAAACTGCAAAAAAAAAATATTATAGATTACAAAAAGAAAAAAAGTCTATAAAATAACAAAGGAAGCAGATTCATGATAGCACTAAGGTTCAAAAATATCATTTTGCTCAGCTCATCTTGGGTCTGCTCTTGATAAACTTTACTGTGAAATTATCTTTGTCTTTTTGAATGCAGTTAATAAACAATAGAGTAACATATTCCAACATACAGCGCTACTCTCCAGTGACAGACCTGGGGCCAATCCGCCGTGCCATGCCTTTCACGCTCTCTGTTGAGTGTCACTTTAACAGGTAAATCTATGTCTTTGGATGTACCAGATGTGTGTTGATTGTGAATGTGTTCCACTTGCAGTACCTTTTTGTGTCTATTTTGTGTGCCTGTTAATCACCGATTTACTTTTTTAATAATCTAACACCTATTTTTTAAGATATCATTACTCATTCAAAATTGGTTACATACCACAAGTCAGATATCAGAACTACTTCAAACCCCTGAGAGCTGTGGACAGTGTTGTACTCACTCCCCGTGATGGTAAACGAGTTTGGCTAACGAGATGAGTACTGTTGTATTTCAGTCAATGAATCCTCACCATCCTGTCTTTTAGAGCTGTGGAGAAGGTTATTGTCCACCGAAGAGTACACCATTGGTCACCCCATGTACTTCCAGGCAGACGGACATCCTCTTGCTGAGGACAAGAGGCTGTTTGTGGATTTGTGCTATGTGACTATCAGCAGTTCACATTGTCCATGCCACGATTTACAGTCATTGAAAACCATGGGTAACACTTTGTTTTTATAAAGTGAATGTAAGGATACATTTAATTTTATTCATATTTAAAGATGAACGCTTACTGGGCTCTTAGATTTACTTAATTATTAATGCATACTTTTTTAGAAAAATCATGATAAAATGTGAATATCAAATATGATGCATCATGCTTTTGAGGAACATTTATTTTTACACCTCTTAATCATCATTCTACTGCTTTGCATTATATGTTTCACTCCTGCAATATAAACTACAGAGCTCTGATTATATACTAAAGCATTGAAATATCATTTTACTAAGACATGTCATTGGAGATATAGAGTGACAACTGATATTTATATGCATTTTATGTAAGTAGTCTGCTATACTGTTACAAAGATCTCATTGACTTACATTACAAGCTGTCAGAATTTCATTTTACTTTTTGGCGCGCCATACAAATAACAGCAGCTGCACCAAATTGCATATTTTTGCTCCGTTTGGTCCTTTGAATAAAAGAAAGGTGTTTTTTCCTCCAAGTATGAGCTGCATATTTACCTATATACTATATGAAATATAAAATCCTGATGCAACAAATATGATGCTCATCAAGAAACAAATGCAAACTTTTTTTTTTATTTTGTCTAAATATTCAATAAAATGTTCCATTAGAAAAAATCCTTTTCTAACTAATATTTCATGACATGTCAGGAGTTACATGTACGCTCTTTTTATTTCAGGTGCAATAACTGATAGCAAGTAAGTGGTCCAAATTCATCCAAAGTGGACAAAGAAATGTTGTGCGGTTCTCCATAGATGCATTTCTGTTCCATGGGATGCTGACAGAGGTGAAATAATAAGCCAAAAATAACCCAATAAGACAATTTCAGAAAAATGCTCATGATTTTTGATGAAAGTCCATTTATTGAAGTTGCCTGTTCATTTTGTTCTCAGCATCTTTACATGCATTGTGAAATATCTGTCGGAAGTTTCAAACCAACATCAAGTGCAAAGTCCTGCACTTACAACCAGTCAACAAAACGGTATATTGAATTTTGGTTGTACTGCGAGTGTCATTTTCAGAACTGAGCTATAGTATTCATTTGGATCATTTCATCAGATGGGAAGAGTTATACGGTTCAAATGCTGTGTGCCTCTGCTGCGACTCCACATGTCTGTCTTCTGACCTGTCTGGTGAGAAATGTCAAGTGATTTTAGGACAATATAGGACATGTTGTTGGTACATAGATCTTTTCATAGCACTGCATTGAAGGCAAATGCAATAATGCATGTTAATATGTCAGGAAAGTCTTGCCACATCGTGGAGGTTTTGTAAGATTTTAGTGACCTGTTTTCTGAACTTATAGAATCTCAGCTTTACGTTTTTATGAATCCATTTACAGTGTCTAGTAAGGTCATCACCAGTGAGCCCTGGATCATGAAGTCTGATTTGGAAATTGTCGAGGAAGAGCAAACAACTCCATTCATGACAGAGGAGGTGGGAACAGGCTTTGTTGACGTAATAACCACACCCACAGCTGAGATTGGACCACGTCATTTTGTGCCAGACCCGGCTGTGGTGGAGGAGGAAGTAGACAAATTTGAGGAGCCACGCAGAATATTTGAGAAGGTATTTGGATTGGACAAAACAGAGAACTAAAGACATTCTGATTTAGAGTTTTCAAAGTTCAATGGCACTTGATTTGTTAATAAATACGTGAGACACACTTTTGAAATTTGCATATTGTTCTTTACTTTTACTAACACTAACATATGGTGTGAGTCTGTAAGACAGTTGTGCCTTGGGAATTGCTACTGTAAATAATCAGGATAAGAACCTGTTGAACACTCTACCAAAGCACCCAAAAACTACACTACACTACACAAAGGTGGAAAAGGTTCTTTAGATTATGAGATAAATGTTCTTCTTCAGTTCTTCTGTTCGTTTTAAGAACTTCAAAAATGTTGAGCACAAACGTTTGAAAGGGCTATTCTTTGTAATAAATAGATTGTTGGTTATGCCTATAAAAAAAAAGACAATAATAAAATTCACAGATGCATTAAGTGAGCTACATGTTTTATTGATTTGAAATATAATGTTACACTTAGGGGAGTGACGTTATTTGATTAAAAAAAGACTGTACAATGCACTTGCGTAAAAAAACATATTACATTTTAAAACAGAGATGAATATGCATGCTTTTGGGGAATGTGAGAGCAGTCTTTTCAAAGCCTTATATGAAACATGCAAAACATATTTACAATTTAGCCCTGAAGACGTACAGCTTTGTTCGATATGCATATATATACTGTACAAAAAAAAAATGCGACAAGATGGAGAACTTGATGTTTGGAATTGCTACAAAGGTTTTTGCATTGGATAAGGATTCCCGAAAAGTTACAGTTTTTTTTTTACAGTTACCAGTTTATTCTTGGTTCTTCTACGAAAGCCAGGGCTTCACAATTATACTGTTTTAGTAATAAGAGTTCAAATGAGAGTGAGTGCTGGGATGTCGTGGCATGGGTGAGCTGGGATAGACCACTCCTGTTGCGGAGTTCCAGTAGGTGGTAGGAGGCCCAAAGAAATTCCCAGTGGAAACAGGCATAGGGGTTGAATGAGTGCCCATGAAGTTCATTTTTGGCTGGTGGCTGTGGTAGCTTTGCACATACGGCACTTCGGCCTGATATTTGAGCACGCCCCCTTCTTGAGGATGGTTCTGGTGGGCTTGGGAGATGCCCTGGAAATCGAATTTGTATGCATAGCGCTTGCCGTGCACCTTGGTCATGATGTTCTTGTCATAGTAGTAGCGGAGGGCCCGGCTGAGCTTGTCATAGTTCATGTTAGGCTTGCTCTTTCGCTCCCCCCAGCGCTTGGCCACCTCGTCTGGGTCGGTCATCTTGAATTCTCCATTAGTGCCCTCCCAGGTGATGATGGTGGCATTGTTGCTGTCAGAGAGCAGCTCCAACAAGAACTGCCACAGCTGGATCTGACCAGAGCCTGTGTGAGGAAAAAGAGTGTCAGATCTTTAGCAGAGGATGGAAGGGCTTTTTAGGGCAGGTTGTGTTCTCCAAATGTGACCTTTTTGATGTATGTTGTACACAGAAACAGAATGTGGGTCGGTCAGACACCTACCCACAGTCCTGTCAGTGCTGGTGATGGGCAAGTTGTTAGAATTGTGTTTGGTCGGTCGGATCTTGGTGTGGAATGGTTTCGTTTCTGTGTGAAGAAGGTCGAGCAAACATCATACTAATAGTCATACTAATCATGATGT
>NW_015536494.1:73959-77717 GCF_001515605.1 Sinocyclocheilus anshuiensis | reverse complement strand
CATAGACAGCAATACAACTGAAATGTTCCCAGGTCCAGAAACATAGCAAGAAGATCGGTAAAATAATCCATGTGACATCAGAGGTTCAACCGTAATTTTACGAAGCTACAAGAATACTTTTTGTGCGCAAAAGAAAAAAAAAACGACTTTATTCAACAATTAATCTCCTCCGCATCACAATATTTATACACAATATTTAGCTGGACGTAAAGAACGTATGCTGTTCTGTGTCAGCTGTGTCACGCCGGATCTGTTTCCTACGTTGTTGTGATTTGATCTGAACGAAAACAGCGTATCTGTGTGACGCAGCTGACACAGAACAGCATACGCTGTTTACGTCCAGCAGATACTCTCCAAAATGGTGCTACAGGGTGATGCAGAGGAGACGAATTGTTGAATAAAGTCGTTTTTTTTTTTTTTACAGAATTTTCATCTTTGGGTGAACTAACCCTTTAATATTTAAAAAAATATATATAAACTAAAGTTTGGGGTCAGTAAGATTTTTCTACTGTTTTTAAAAAGTTTCTTATGCTCACCAAGGGTGCATTTGTTTGATAAAAAATATGGTCAAAACGGTAACATTTTTGTTTTTCTATTGAAATACATTTTAAAATGTAATTTTATTCCTGTAATGGCAAAGCTGAATTTTCAGCAGCCATTACTCCAGTCTTCAGTGTCACATGGTCCTTCAGAAATGGATGATTTGGTGCTTATTATTATTATTATTTGATGCTTATTATTATATATATTGTGGAAACAATGATACATTTGTTTTCAGGATTCTTTGAATAGAAAGCTCTAACAGCAATAGATTTTTTTTTTCTCTCCAAAAGTTACTTTTGGTCGTAAAAGACTTTGCTGAATAATTTCTTTAAAAAAAAATCTTAGTGGCCCCAGACTTTTAAATGATCGTGTATATATGCTATTTAAATTATAAAAAATAAATAAATAAAGTGTAATAAAAATATTAATTTATTTTGTTTTAGGCATGTTTAATTTGTCCAGATTATATTCACAACAGGGATTCAGTTATTCAGGTATCATATACCTGATATAACTTAACAAATATATGGTCTAATCTCATTTATTATTGAATTATAAAAGGGCATAAATTACATACTCTAAAAAGGCCACATTTGTTGTTAAATTGACAGTGATGCATATAGTTTTCTGATTTGTTAATTCTCACCTGGATTTGCAAGACGGCTGCTGATGGGACCTAATGCTTGGTAGGGGTCTGCAAAGATGGAAATGTACAATACTGATTAGATATTTTGAGGTGTAGTTTAACAAAAAAGATGATTGAAGACATTTTCTTTGAGTACTGAATTAAAGGTGCACTTGTCGACCTTGTGGAAGTCTTGGTGGGGGCTCTGTAATTCTGGTGTTATGCTGATGTTCGATTGGAGAACCTGTGATTTAAAAAATGTGAGGTTTTTTTTCTTTTTAATATGGTTATGGCAAACAACTCCATATTTATAGAATATAATTATGTGACATTGTGATGCTTTTGTGAATGCAGAGCAACCTTTAGGGACAGCTGGTAAGGCACTTGAGGACCAACTGTTCCTTCTGCCGATCTCCTCAAAGCTGTTTTCTGTGCCGAGGTAAAGTCAGATAGGAGCAGTTAAAAAAAAAGGGAGATTTTACAGGAAAGAATGGCTTTAAAGAGTAAGGAGAAGGGCAGCCGCAGAAGGAAGGAAGCCCTGCATTAAAGATCCCTAAGGAGAAACGAAGGGGCAGAACAAAGCCAGCAGCAAAGCCGTAAGAAGGCCTGAAGATGGCACACAATTCCTCAGGGTGATTGTCCTTTTGTTCTGACTGATTCTCTTTGCCGTAGAATTGTCAATTGTGTACTAACCTAAACTCTACACCCCTTACTTCCTGTCCTGATGCAGCTGTTTCCTGTCTGAAAGTGCAACGATTCAAAAACCTTGCAATGCTTGGGGCAAAATTCATTGAAGAAACAAACTGCAGTCCTTATAGCACCTCTCTACTTGATCTTAACCAAAAGCATTATATCAGTGCAGTCACTTGCATATATCTTAACTACCTACATAAAAATAAAGATTATTAGAGTATGTTTTAGAAGAAAATACTACTTTCTACTTCAGAATTTTTAATTCAGTGTGTTACTTGCTGTTACTCTGTAATTGTTAAATTTCAGAGTGAATGTAGTCTATATTGTTTAGTTAAAATTAAACAAAAATTAAAAAACCAATTGACAGCTTTTTTTCAGCTTTGGTAAGCTTTGACTTCCATAGTATCTTTTTTTTATACTATGGAAGTTAATGGTTTCTGTCTTTTGACATCACATCTCAGCTACCATTGAGATGAATGGGAATGCTAATTTACAGCTTTTTTTTCAGCTTTGGTAAGGGTAGATTTGAAGGAATAGTTCACCCAAAAATGAAAAGTCATTTACTCACCCTCAAGTTGTTGTATGAATTTCTTTCTTTAAAATATCTTATTTTGTGTTCAACAGAAGAATGCTGCTGGCAGCCATTGACTCCCATAGTATCTTTTTTTATACTATGGAAGTTAATTGCTACTGGCAACTGTTTGGTTACCAACATTCTTCAAAATATCTTGTTTTTGGGAGAACTATCCCTTTAAGAGTTTTAGTAAAGCTAAAATAACCATTTGACTTATCAAAGGGCAGAAACCGCGTTATGATGCAGTAAGTGTTCAGTAAATAGTTGCACTGGTTCAAATTTGCAGTTAGAATATTACTAGGCACAAAATTGCTTATAGTTCACTGGACTAACTTTAGGATCATTACAATCACAAGAAACATCTCATTTTGGTGCATTAATATAAAATGTGGTGTACATTTATACAGAAGCTCCAAATTCAGCTCATCCAATCAGCATTTACAGTCAGAACAGTCATTTACAATCTTTCTCTCTCTCTGTCTCTCTCTCTCATATATATATATATATATATATAATCCGCAAAAATATGGCGTAGAAGTTTGACTTACCAGTTTTAACCTGTAGTCTAGGCTGTTGTTGTGTATTGGTGGGGGTTGCTGGGTAGGAAAAAGTGGGGCTACCTGAGTAAACAATAGTAAAGAAAGCAAGCCCTGTTAATCTACTGTATATATAAATAGAGAAAACATTTCCACAATGTACTAACAATGCATTTAGAAATTAAATTGATTAAAGTGGCTTCATGGTTTTTCCTGATGTTTTCTTGACCAAATTAACAATTAGTAATGGATTATTCATATGGAATTATGGGCGAAGTTCCTTACTCTCCCGGAGGTAGTTTAGATGGGAGAGCAGGATGTCTGTATTGTATGCTGAAGTGAGACGCATCATGTCCTCTTTGGTCATTTTGCAGAGTGCTTTTCCATCCATGGTATGGAAGAGGGACACGTCCACATCAGATAGGCCATATTCCTTTATTGCCCACTCTACCCACTGCCGCACATGTTCTTGTGTCCACACTTCTGGGTCTAAAACAGGACAGAAGCAAGAATAAAATGAGGAACAAGTGCTTCAGCCGTGACAGGACTTATCAGAGGTCAAACATGAGGTAAAAAAGTCAATGCACCCTCTGTTACTGCTTTTACTTTCACTAAGATAGTGCTGATACTTTTTTTGTACGTCAGTATGAGTTTTGTACTGTTATAAGCCAAGGGGTCATGGTTTTGCTGGTTATACCATTTGGTTTTACCATCTTATGCATCTTTCTCCATCCATTGAGAGACATTCAAAATGAGCTATTCTGACAAAAAAAAAAAATGAAAATAA
>NW_015536494.1:41287-72594 GCF_001515605.1 Sinocyclocheilus anshuiensis | reverse complement strand
TATACTACCGTAAAATTAATGTCCAATACATGTAATGTCCAATACAGTTTTTCACCATATATAGTAGGGGAATTTACCGTTAACCACTTAACAGGTTTTTACTGTAGCATTTTTACAGTCTTTTACCGTTAAATTAACGGTCATATTTTACAGTGTATATATATATATATATATATATATATATTATAGATGAAAACACACATAATAAAATATAAAATAAAAAATACATTTTTATTATTAATTTTAAATGATTTTATTTTCTTTTTTATTACGTATTTCATTCGTTGTCATTTATTTCAATATTTTAAATATATATAGTATAAAGTTTTTATAACAAATTAAATACAAATACGAATTAATTCATATTTTTCTGTCGTTTGACATCACATCTCAGCTACCATTGAGATGAATGGGAATGCTAACGGATATCTTTCTCCAGATATTACAGATCTCCTGTTATAAGCCATCATACACTCTTATTTGTCCTTGAAATATGACGTCATATCCGAGAATTATGAGCATTATAATTGTTTGGTCTGGGTGACTCATGAGGAGGAATCCCATACACTCACTGTCGCACAATGCATGGAGCGACTCCCCCGTTCTGCCCTTTTAATAATGTTACGACGACCTTCAAAACGCCTCACTGAAGATAACTCAACATCCTAATTGGTTTGCGAGTAAAGAGTGATTATCTCTATTGGAATCTGTGCAATCATTTGTAGTTTAGTCTGCTAGGTTACTGGGATCTACCAGAAGGAAGCGCATCCGTGTTTTTTTTTCTTCTTTCTTTTACTATGTGTGTATTGCAAACTAGCCTTTTTCCCACAAAACGCAAGTTCCTAAGTGATGCAAGAGCCTGTGGCCACTGCATAATTACCACATATCTTTGTTTAGACATCTTTACATCCTCTAGTTTTAGAAATTGGTCAACTGCAGACTAAATCTGTCCAGTGCTAAAATGCTTCCCTTTTTACAAAACAATACAGTCAACAGGTTATTTTAGTATTATCCATATACTATTATGTATTTATAAATATTTTGATTTGGCTATTATTTTTATATTTTTAGTTTGTTTTTATTTCATTTAGTTGCCAAGGCAACATTTCTCATTTTAATTTAAGTTGTTAATCGTTTTAAATGTTTTAGACTTAGTTAACAAAAAAGTTTACATTAAATCAAAATGTATCAAAAATGGTTTACATAAAACGCAGTCCTCATCTTAAGAAGGTGCATGATATAATTAATGATATTAATAATTAATTAATATAATTTGGATTATGATATAAATATATTTCAAAATGTAATTTCTTCCTGTGAGGGCAGAGCTGAATTTTCAGCAACTATTATTTCAGTCTGTCAAATGATCCTTCAGAAATTATTCTAATATGCTGATATGGTGCTTAAAAACATTTCAATATTATTAATATTAAAAATAGTTGTGCTGCTTATTTTATGTGGGAAACATGATACATATTTTCAGGATTCTTTGGTAAATAGAAACAAAAGAAAATAATTTAAAATATAAATCTTTTGTTATACTTTTACTGTCACTTTTGATCAAATTAATTCATCTGTGCTGAATAAACTGAGACATTTCTGTGTTTGTAGCTTATTACAAATGTAAAAAGGCTTGTGAATGCATTTTCATGTTAAGTTACAATCAATGTAAATATACAATCAGACACTACTGTTCTGTATAAGCAACAGTGCAACCCTCGATCACATTTACAGTGAAACTACAGGTCTCACCCGCTGGTACAATGACCCTCTTCTCCTCTGTGGCGCTGCTTGGTGGGGTGACAGTCTGTGGGCTGCTCCGTGGCTCTGGATAAGAGGCCTGGTAGGCCAACGGTCCCCCATCACTGTTACTCATATGTCGGGTCCTTTTAGTCACACTGCAGTCCACTGGGGACTCACGGCTGTGGCATGGATGAGACAAAATAAGAAACGGAGAGGTCAAATGTTTTTGTTCTAAATGCTTACAGTTCTGATCTTAAAGGAACAAGGTTACGCAAAAAATTCAAATGTCTCCGCAAAATGCATTGTGACAGGTTTGATCATGATACTTAATGGCACTGGTTTCGCACATGTAATGCAAAATGGTGACTATAAATATAAAGTATGAATGATCTATATATATACAGTGGGTACGGAAAGTATTCAGACCCCCTTAAATTTTTCACTCTGTTATATTGCAGCCATTTGCTAAAATCATTTAAGTTAATTTTTTTTCCTCATTAATGTACACACAGCACCCCACATTGACAGAAAAACACAGAATCGTTGACATTTTTGCAGATTTATTAAAAAAGAAAAACTGAAATATCACATGGTCCTAAGTATTCAGACCCTTTGCTGTGACACTCATATATTTAACTCAGGTGCTGTCCATTTCTTCTGATCATCCTTGAGATGGTTCTACACCTTCATTTGAGTCCAGCTGTGTTTGATTATACTGATTGGACTTGATTAGGAAAGCCACACACCTGTCTATATAAGACCTTACAGCTCACAGTGCATGTCAGAGCAAATGAGAATCATGAGGTCAAAGGAACTGCCTGAAGAGCTCAGAGACAGAATTGTGGCAAGGCACAGATCTGGCCAAGGTTACAAAAAAATTTCTGCTGCACTTAAGGTTCCTAAGAGCACAGTGTGGCTGCAATATAACAAAGAGTGAAAAATTTAAGGGGGTCTGAATACTTTCCGTACCCACTGTATATATATATATATATATATATATATATATATATATATATATGACTTCACAATACTTGTCATGTATGACCTGTATAGACTCATTTATGGTGCTTTTCTTGGTGCTTGGTCACTGCTATCATTGTGTGGCAAAGAGCAGCTTTCTTCAGTGTTCCACAAAAGAAAGAAGGCCATATGGATTTGGAATGACATTAAAGGCACAATATGTAATTTTCGCCACTGAAGGGCGCACATTCAAAATAAAGAAGCAAAGACGTAGTTTGATGACGCCGTGACTTGAGTGTGGAATCATGGGAGTTGTCGTCTTCATCCCCACAGCCGATGCAATCCGACGGGACTCGGGCAGAAATCATGTTCATGGATGAGCTAATGATTTATTAATGTAGTAGAATGAAGCAGGGTGAGGCTGAAAGCCGTCGAAGCTAAACAAGGCCAAACAATGACACCTTAGAAACACCATTTTTGGTTCTACAAAAGAAATACCTTTTTGGTGAGAAGTTCTTAAAAGAACCATTTTTTTTTTCTTAATGTAAAGAGTATTTTATAATGTTAGAACCTTTTTACAGTGTAAAGAACCTTTTGTGCATTGAAAAGTTTCTTCGTGGAAGCATAAATACCAGTAAAGAACCTTTATTTTTAAGGGTGTATAAATGGAGATTTGGATCTTTTGACATCAGTGTTTGTTGCCCTACCTGGTTCCGTTGATGTGTTCTGCTCTCTTTGCAGGGTTCTGTGCGGCTGATCCGGTCCAGTCTGGCTCGGTGGGTTCTACGCTCTCTTCAGAACCCTGTCTGAACACTGCAGGCGAGGTGATCTCTCCCTTCATGTGCATGGCCTGGGGACCACTGAAGGGTGACTCGAATATGGACTGGTTTTCACTCACCACCGATAGAGCTTCCTGTGAAGTACACAACACTCACTGGTTATGTAAACAAAAAAACACTTAAATTCCTTGACCTAGGTGAACAACAAATCATAGCATAAGAATAGAAATAACACTTAATCATTTAGTCAGTAATTCCAGAACAGGGATGTTACAGGTTTCCGCTGCTATCACTACGCTGTGACTTTCTAATCAGTAACTAATATCGTAAGAATTGATTTGGGGCGTGAACTTAACAATGGAAAAAAACTCTAGTGAGGAGCTACACTCTTAAAAAATAAAGGTTCTTTATTGGCATCTGTTGTTCCATGAAGTGTCTTTAACATTCATGGCAATTTAGCATTTTACAAAAGGTTATTTATAGTAGAAAAAGGTTCTTTAGATTTTTTAAATGTTCTTCACACTAACAAAAATAGTTCTTTGTGAAACCAAAACTGGTTCTTCTGTGGCATTGCTGTGAAACCCCCTTTTGGAACCTTTTATTTTTAAGAGTGTAAAGTTAATGTAAATTACCTTTAATTCAGACTTTTGAGTAAAAAATACTAGCTCCAAAACATCATGATACTATAAATTAGCACTAAAATTACTTATATGCTCTTAATGTTCAGCTACAGGGGATATTAATTTTGAAACTGAAAAATAACAGTTTATCGGAATAATTTAGGGCGTTTTTTTTTTACTTCCAGGTAGATATGACTTGGCACAAGAGTCATATAAGAAATTGAGACATCATTGTGCCTTTTCTTCCTGTGTTTAATGTTGGTAGGCTGTTCTTGGAAGCACTCTGGTCTAGGTGTGTCGCTTTATAACTTCAAAAAGACATTTTAAACATTCAAATGTATGTATGTGTTTGTGCATGAATAAATGTTTGTGTTAAAGCTGAATTGAGGGAGCTTGCTTAGAGGGCTTTAGTATTGTCTTTAGAGCTGAAATACGTCAGCACTGAGCTTTTTCGGTGGCTCACAGGAAATCTGGCCCCCATGTGCAGGGAAACCTTTTGGCATGGGGCATGAGATAGGAAACACAGGAGTGGTAGAAATGTGGGTCATTTAAAGCCGAAAAACAAATTTGTTCTGAATGCTGTGAGGTTGAGGGTCACCAAACAGGGAGGAGGCAACATTGTAGGGTGCATTCACCTGACCTGAAGTATTGCAAATTTGTTACGAGAATCTGTTATGGTGTTCAGTTTAAGTGACTGGCATCATTTACCTATGAAGTTGCTTTTTGATTAGATAAAATTGGTCCAAGGATTTTTATATTATGCATATTTCAGGTCAAGACAACCGGGGTAGAATGTTCTCTTATGGACCCATCAAACACCAACTGCTTTGGGCGTTGTTGTCAATTCAGAACTGAATTGAGAATCCCTGAATTCGAATTGAAGAGTCAAAATGGGAAATTGAATGTAAGGAAGTAGAATTACAGTGAATTTCAATGGAATTCATGTAACTAATTTCTAACTAGAAAAGCCAATACAAACTTTGAATGTTGGCCTGACTAGGCTTTGTTTGAAAGATTTGAAGGTTTATAGGGCTTGCTCATAGATGGATGAATGGATAAATTTGATGTGGCAGTGTGAATTAGTGAAACAAGTGACAAGTCTCAGTCAATATTACTGGTTTCTCTAAATATATCTTACATTTTTGCCGGTTATAATCCACTATGAAAATAGCACTAGCTATCACACACATATTATGTGATCCAACTGAATAATAAAGGCTATGAAAAGTCCTGCTCTAGTAGAGAAGTGAAAGCGAGCTCAAAACAAGGCCAAGCTGAGAACTCAAACCGTTTTCACCGCCTAGTCTGTGTGCATTTGCAAGCGTCAGTCTTGTGTACACATATACAACAACAAAGAGCAAATCCACAGCCTTAACTTCTGGCACAGATGATGATGATGTACTTGTTGCTGCTCTGTGTATAGGAGAGATGACATGCACTAAGATTGCATTGTCCAACATCATTTGAAAACTCACTTAAGGTAGATTTAAAAGTTAACTTGGATCAGTATACAAAAAGCCTGGAGCAAATGTGTTAGTTGGATAAGTTACAGCCAACTAAACTGCAGCTAGTGAAACGGCTGGTATTTCATTCTGCAGCTAAAATTATTCTGCACCTATGCACCTTTTAAACCACAACCACACACACATAGTACTGCTCTCTCTCCTCCAAAGTGATGAACATAAACATACTTTACCCTGGCCACCAATGCCACAACTGACTTCCTGTTCAATGAGTTTCATATCGGTCTCTGTTACTAAGAAACCAAATGCAATATTTTAGCAAACATAAACTGCACGCTGTGTGCAAAATGTCAGAGTCGAGGTCAGTAAGATTAATGTGCATCTCACTTCAAAAACAACACAGAGATGCGCATAAACACAGTCATGGTATTGTTGTGACGTCCTTGGCACCACTGGGTGCCTGTGACATGCGTGCAGTGTTTTCAAGTCAATTGCAACAGGCCTCGATGTGGTCTTGTGAAAGAAATTCTCATTTTTTCACAACAGAGCTTGTGGTAGAGCAACACTGCACAGAAACAAGCTCAGTGCTTTTAGGTTTTGGAGGTTTTGCACAAAAACTAATCACACAGTTGATCACCCTCAAAGGGCGGAGCTCACTGCAAACTGATTCTGTGATAATCTAACAGATTTACTAGATTACCACTAGTAAATCCAGAAATTAGACTCGTTTTTTTTTTTAAAGGTATACAGGTTTGAATCTGATGCATGTTAGTACAGGAAGCATTGAGGAGCACTGTGGTCACTTTGGTAATGAAATCAGGTTATGAAATGTCCTTTTGCTAATTATCATATGGGACATTGGGTAATATGGGACACATAAAGTCTAATGTGTATATTTCTTTCTGTATCACAAGACTGTTGGCATTATCATATTCTAGTTGGTTTATTGCTGTGAAGTCTAATTTGTTGGTCTGTTGGAATTCAGACATGCAAAAAATGTCTCTGGTTACACTATTTGACCTTATGTGTGGTTAAAATACTGTTACTGCACAAATACTTTGTACTGTATACCATGTAGTTATGCTTGACAGTTATCTCATTTATTATGATTTATTCTCATCATTTTAAGTATAATTAATTAGTTTGCAATTCCTTAACATGTAGCAGCATTATTATGCATAAATGTATTTAATAAAATTTATAATTTGGGCTATTTGCCATGTAAACCCATTAAATAACTATATAAAAAAAAAATAACTCATTAAGGCATATTATTAGGGAAGACGGTTATTATAATTGTACATTTTGCACAAAATTATTAAAATAACTTGCAGAAAGATATTTCAAATATCAATAAATAGATATGGAAACGATTTATATTTTGATTATTTTAAAGGCTGATAAATTATGCAACCTGTCTGACAATTTATGAAAAGAGTATTAATGTAAAATAAGAAAAATTAATAATTCATAAAGGTGGACACATAGTACTCCTAGTATATTATCGAAATGACTACTAGGAGAAAACAAACAAAATAGTACATTAATCATGTACTATCGAAAATAATGTTAGAATTGTTTTAAAACCACCATTTTTATATTTTCTGTTTGTTTCTTCCTCTAATGTGTTTTTTCTCATTTAACACAGTATGCAAATCAACCCCACAACCTGGGGATGGTGGACACAGCTTTAGTAATGAACGAAATTTAGAAAAAAAAATTACATTTGTGTTTTTCTCTTTCTTTCACATGTTTGATTTGATTTTACTGTTTGTTTCGCCAGAGATAATCAAGAAAGAATGAAAAATGTGCCAACCAAACCCGGTCTCACCGACCACTGAGATAATGTTCAATTTTTCGTATCGTTTGTAGCTTATTGACTGTGACTGAACTGCAGTCACTGCATTCTAAGAAACAAAATGCAGCTTTGATACTTAACCACAGGAACTGTCATGACTGAGGGAATAAATCGTTTAATTTTTTCATTTGGTCGTTATTATTAGTTAGTTACCCGCGTGAGAATTTGTCAATTTAGTACACATTTAGTACATATAAATTACAAATAATAATAATAAATATTATATAAATTATATTTAATTTATATGATCATTTTTATATAAATAGTAATAACACCAGTAATAATAATGCCAATTACTACATTTTTATATTTATAGTTAGGCTATAATTTCTAATGCCATATAATAGGCTAGTAATGTTCATTTTTAAAGATCTATTAGGCGCTGTAAACGCACGTGAATTCGCTCATGAATCATGTTAGAGCTAGAATTTTCACAGTTACGATGTTAGTCAGTTTGCGAGAGTGAAAGAAAGCAGAAGTTGACGTTAAGGCATGCTGATTTTGCAAAGAGACACGCAGCTGCAAAAAAACACTTTGTGGTTTTCACAAGTTTTAATCAGCAACATCTTGCAAGTGGAGAGACGGGGGCGCTTTTCTGAGGAGACGCTGCATTAGCAGGACGCCACAGCGCATGGAGACGCAGCGCGTTCGAATTCGTTTCAGATGATTGTCCGATAATTTAATTGAAATGTAGAACAATGCATTGGCATCGCACATCTATCGGATCGTTTTTGTTTTGTCAGTCTTTGTTGCCTTTTTTTTCGAAGAGAGACTGCGGAAGTGTGTGCGGAAAGTCTGAGGTTTGAGACAGGAAGCCTGCTCAGCTCTGATAACGACACCTGACAAGCGCCCAGCACATTGCTATAACTTATTCCTTAAAGAACTAAATCAGGCATGGAATAACTACAAACACCATACGCCGGAATGCAGCAGGCTACCCGTCTGCTCTAGTTTGCAAAGGGGATGTGTAGAGATCATTGCGTAAAAGGACAAGATGAATCAACACATTTTTTTGCAGAATTAACAATAAAACAACTCCAATGCGTCACATTCAAGTTGCTGGCTAAAACAAAAAAAAAATGAACAAAGTGAGAAATTATAATATATTTACGATATATTATTTTTACACGTTAAAGAGAGCGCCTTTTTACACTTGTTTGAAGATCATGTCAATTTAAAAAGAATACAGCCGCTATTTGTATATAAAAAATACATATTATTGTAAATAAAACACACATAATAAGACAACAACTAGCAAACAGTAACCAACTGACGACAGTATTTAAATATCATCGAAATTAATTACAATACGCAGATAATGACTGGGATTGGCGTCATTTTATGATTAGTCCCTGTTTTTGTTTGGTTTGGTTTGTTTTGTTTCGTTTTGTTTTTTTTAATGAATGTACAGTTTAAGCTCGTAATTAATCCAGGTTCTAGAATAATAACTAATGAACCTATCACTCGCTCAGCTAATCTTCAACATAATAATCAACATAATCACAATTATGTAGCTTTACTGGGAAGTTTTCAGCACGAATAAAACACTTAGCCACGTAATGTATTATTAATATTAACTGTTGCTTGCCAGCATTTTCTGCCGTGACATGTTACCATCCAAATAAATCTAACGAAATTCAGCCTATGCCGTTTATCACAGTTAATACACATTCACATATTAGTTCTTGCAAAGTGTCGTGTCAATTTGAACGAGTCGAAGGTATGCAAAATAAAAATACCAGACACACTTCGTTTTGTGCTTTTTTTTTTAAGTCTCCACAGTATTAGTACCTTGTTGTTGGCGCCATAAAGCCACCTGCCTCGAGAGCGCCCCGCTATAATTGGGCCATATGTGAAATTCGGTATTTTGTTTTCCAGTTTGCATTTGCTTGAGTTTTCGTCGTTCTTATGATGGTAAGCAAAAAAAAAACAGGTTAGCTACATGTACTTAAGTGCCTTGGATAGCTCATTAAATATACAATTTTGCATCCTAGAACGTAACTGTTAAAAAAAGAAAAACAAATTTGTGCATACCCCCTCTCGCGCGCTGTGGACACCATTTCGTTTTTTATCTGAGTCTAAATGTTGTAGCGGTTTCTTGTGTTATTAAAGAGCCGACATTCAACCACGAACGGGAAGGAAGAGGAAATTTTGTACAAGAAGGAAAGAGTGGGGACCTGCATCACCGCCTTGCCTCTCTCACCAGTAGTCTCGCTAACCGTGTGGGTGTTGCGCACTCGCTACTCGTTTTCAGAACAGACAATAAACCAGATCAAACGCCTACCTTAATAGTACAGTCCATTGCAGATTTCTGTGGAGTTCATGAAGAAAATACTTTGGTAAACTTAAGCTATGTAAACCCAGGTACTTTGATAACACAGCTGAAACGCATCGACTTGTGTGCACAGGCGCATTTAGTCATAGGCGCAAACCATACTATTTTCGCTTAGACCATAACCGGATGGCAACGGGGTTTTTTTTCTTTTTGAGCTCTCCTTTCTAAAATTGGGAAGTGAAGTCACACAAAAGCATCTAGCTCTGTTCCTTATTGGTGAACTCATATTGCACTAACTCCTTAGAATATTTGTTAAACCAAAACCTACTGTTCAAAATTCACTGATTATAATGAGGTTTTGCAAACTATTACAAAGTAATTTTTCAAATCGGACCTTTT
The DNA here is from genome assembly GCF_001515605.1 of Sinocyclocheilus anshuiensis. Classification (NCBI taxonomy): domain Eukaryota; kingdom Metazoa; phylum Chordata; class Actinopteri; order Cypriniformes; family Cyprinidae; genus Sinocyclocheilus; species Sinocyclocheilus anshuiensis. Next base: position 62,497 of record NW_015536494.1, on the reverse strand, counting down.
TCCATTTAAGAACAATATAGAACAATTTAAAAATATATATATATATTTGCGGTGAAAATCTATTAAACGAAGATCTACAGCCTTGATTTGTATATGTGAACATTTTACCTAGAACTTTATTTTAACCACTTGTGGTAGGCTATTGCACTTTTATGGTGGTCATATTTTATTTTATTTCCTTTTTCATTGCTTGATTGATTAGCATTTACGATTAAGAACATAACAGGCATTAATAGGCTTCTAGCCTACGTTTTATGTTATTTACCTTGATTTTAAATAGATACACATTTGACCTTTTCTTCAAACATATCAAATAAAATAAAAAATGCAGGAAATCGCGCCTTAAGTTAGAATTTTCAAACCACAAACTAGTGATATGAACCACTGTATCAGTATCATAGATCAACAGCTGCATAAAAGAGCTTCAAAACTCTTGGAACTGAAGAGAATCCGTTGTATTATGCACATATATAAAAAATATATAAAAATGAAAGCAGATGAATAATAGATTGTCTAATCCGCACACATTACTTAATAGTTTAATGATTAAACAAGTATTCTGAAAAAAATAGTATTTTAGTAACCTGAATAGATGTTAGTGTGTCTAAATGTTTTTTATACTAACTACAAAAGTAAGTATTATACAAACAGTATTTTTTATCATCTCTTCATGTTGAATTCAGGGACAGTGCGTGCACATGTGGAGGTGCCATGGGAATTCGACACTGATTGTATCCTCTTCAGTGAGCGGGCTCCTACAATCACGACTCAAGCCTTGCACGATTTGGCAACTTTTCCAGATGTATTTTTTCTGCGCGCCGGAGGAAAATGGCCTGAGGTGTTTGTTTGTACAAGACCCTTGGGTTGGTCTTATCTGTGCAAAGCACTCACGCCGTGATTTCAGGCCTCCTCGACTCGGAATTTTACAGGCCATTGTTCTCTTGAATGGCTTTTAAAGATACGAACGCCTCATTAAAGTCTAAGTTGCTGGTTCTGATTGATCTTATTTCTAACTTCCAGCTAGAACATTTCTCCTCTCGTCACTTTACAAGAATGTATTCAGATCGTTAAGTGATATAGACCCCAACAAATTAGCCTCAACTGTTCTAGTTTCGGCCAGGCCTAATGGTAGTCAGTTCTCATTTATTGATGCAAAATATTAGATCACATATTTCAGACAAAAATCGAATGAATGCAGTTCAGATGTATAATTCATATTCCTACATATTTCGTTTTCTAAGTTCTAGCAAGTTACACGCAACACGAAAACGTTGCTGTTGTAGCCTACATTTCTATTCGATACATTTCATCATTATAATAATGTTAGTAATTGTTGTACTTCGTATAGCCTATAGCCGTAGGCCAGCTAATAAAACAATCATAGATTCAAAACAATTCAAATTGATTAGGGGTTTGAAACACTTTAGCAATGTTAGTACTATACACTCTTAAAAATAAAGGTGGTTCACGATGCCACAGAAGAACCTTTTTGTCTAAATGGTTCCATAACCTTTAACATCTGAAGAACCCTTCTGTTTCACAAAAGGTTCTTTGTGGCGAAAGAAGGTTCTTCAGATTATAAAAAGGTAAGAAAGAGATGGTTCTTTAAAGAACCTTTGACTGAATGGTTCTTTGTGGAACCAAAAATGGTTCTTCTATGGCATCGCTTGAAGAACCTTTTGAAGCACCTTTATTTTTAAGAGTGTAGATCACATTCAAGTTTGATCCCATTTTTAATTTATGAATGAAAACGAGGCTGTGAGGGACAGACTATAGTCCGGTCGTTTCGCAGAGTTGTGTTGTTTTGGATATATGTTTCAGTGTTATTTCCAGAGTTTCTTATCACCAGGATGCTGAATGACCAACACATATTCAGAGCACTAAAAGTAAAGTTTCCAAATGGGAGTTTTCGCAGTGATGCCATAGAAGTCCCTTGAAGCACCTTTATTTTTAAGAGTGTAGATCACATTCAAGTTTGATCCCATTTTTAATTTATGAATGAAAACGAGGCTGTGAGGGACAGACTATAGTCCGGTCGTTTCGCAGAGTTGTGTTGTTTTGGATATATGTTTCAGTGTTATTTCCAGAGTTTCTTATCACCAGGATGCTGAATGACCAACCAGAGCACAGAGCACTAAAAGTAAAGTTTCCAAATGGGAGTTTTCGCAGTGATGCCATAGAAGTACCCCTCCCCCCCCCCCCAAAAAACAGTGAACCGTTCTAAAAAGAACCAGAACTTTGTAATAATCTAAAGAACCTTTTTCCATTATGAAGATGCTTTTGCGCAATGGAGAGGTTCCATGGATATTAAACGTTCATGAAACCATAGATTCGAATAGTATTTATTTTTGAGAGTAAACAGAAGGCCCAATTAAACGGACTGTCATTTAATTTGAGAAAACGCGAAAGATTCATAGACCTATGGTCTTTCGAGATTGTTTAAGCCTTTTAATCTTACATCAAAACATTTAGGTCAAACGGTCTCGTATTCGGGGGGAAAATATGAAGGGACATGTCCGTCAAACCTATCCAGTGATGTTTTTTCTACTCCCCATGGGCACCTTTTCTATGAATGGAAGGGTAACAAATCTGTGGTCGTGACTCCTGTCTGACGTCACGAGGAGTAAAAGGAGGGAACCTCAGTCACGACGCATTCCTTCACGAGACTCGCGGACACGCCCCATCGCGCACGGCCTCTTTATAACGGTCCTGAGGCAAGCAGCAACAGTCAACAGAACTGCAAGGCAGCGCTTGAAGCTGTAGTAAATCCTTGATATCTGGAAAAAGGACTCAGTGTAAGGTAAGGGTTTCTATTCCATTAGATTTCAATGTCATTTGCGATCTGAGATTTTTAATCAGTAGCTATTATAAGTGTTTGAATCACTGGCTGCCATTGAAAATAATGGACTGTTTTACACACACTGATATGTTTAATAAATTATACTCAAGGGTGTTTATAATTATTTATAATTTATAATTAGACTGACAAAACATAAAACTAACCCAATGAAGAGAATATTCTACATTAGTTATCTAAATCACTGTTTATTTTTTCTTCAGATATGGAAATGTGTCAAGCTGGATTTTACACAGAAGACTTCAGAAGTCAGGAGGTTCCTGGTGGATTTGACTTCAGCTTATATGGTAATATCTTATTTCAACATGTTTTTTTTCTCCATCCAGTGTTTAAATATGAAACTCTGCATAGTAAAATGTTCAGTTATCTCTCTCAATAAAGAAATAACATGGAAGCCCATATTTGCAATTATCACATTCAATTTGCCCTCAAGGGAAAAATCTGTCCGATTTTGTGGGATTTAGTATTTCTCCAGCTTTGTTTCCTGAATGTCCGTGCAAAACATTTCCGTTGTCCTTGAGCTGCAAAGCCAGCATTGCAACACCCCTGTCAAAACCCTAAAAATCAGACCTTGACATCTTGTTTGTGTGCACTAATTCAAAGCTCATCAGGAAAAGGGGATGTCAGGCTATGCATGCTCTGAGATTTAGGAATGTCCAAACCAGGGATGTAGAAAAAAGGGGTGGTTGGGTTAAAGATACACCCGTTTTTTCTGCTCCCTACCTCTCTTCCTAATCCTTTCCTCCAGACTTCCTCCTCAAACAGATTTAGCACCCCCTCTCCTTCATCACTCTGTCACGGCCCCTTTACTAGTGTTTCCTTTCATTTCTAGCACAGTTCAGACTAGGTGTAGAAAACTTTATGGGAGGTCACTTCCATTGATCCATTGTTAATTCTAGAATACACCATTTCTCCTGACACTCTTATTCATTTTACATATTTGATAATGTACCTCCAGACTGCAGTGGTGAAGACCTGTCCTTTTTATTAGACAGCAAAGGACCTGCCCAACAGCAGTATCCAGAAACATATTCAGAGTCCCAGAAGGAGCATTTGCACAGTTCTAAAGGTAACCATCCCATGATGTACATATTCCTATGCATTATATTAAATCACGATGCAGACGAGTACTTTAATGATTACAAACATTTTGTGTGTTTTTAATGAATAGGTCATACTCTTGCAGTCAACTCCACTGACTCTGGTCTCTTTAATCTGGACTCCTTCCCTGAGTTTAGCTGTTGGGCATCTTACACTAATAGTAAGTATCAAATGACAGCACTCTTTTTTTTTCTTCTTCTAAAGATGTTTGAAATTCTTTTTTAAGTGACGTGGCCTCATGCTGTGTCATTTTCCAAAGTTCCAGAAGGAATGGTTGCAGACAGGCAGCAGGTTGCCTTTCAGGAATCAAATCAAACCTACCAGAACCTCGTCCCTCTGTGTACTCCAGCACAAAGCAGTCCATTCAGCCCAGGGATGGACACCAGCAGCCATTACCAACCTGGGAAAGGTCCAAATCACAGAGCAGCATCCGGTACCGTCAATCTGGACCATCTGGGTAAGCATTTGAGAGATACATAGACTTATTATGATATATATAAATCATATATATAAAACATTTTTTACAAATTTTTTAAATTATATAAACGTTCATACTTATTATTGACAAGGACTTTCTTTCATTTTTTAAATACTGTCATTGAAATATTAACTCGTGTTTTGCTTGTGTAGGTGATACTGAGAGAACATATGCCTTGTATGAGGCAGAGCAGCAAAGCAGGCCTTCATATTGGTCCGACTATGCCTCACCCAGTTACTGCTCTTCCATGCTTGGACAGCCAGCATCCTCTTCATCACCTCCACTTACTAAATCCTCTGAGCAGTTCTGTCCCCGTGTGGCCAAAAGGCGTAACGTACCATCTCAAAGATCAGACAGAGAGGGGGAAATGACACCCATGTCCGCCTATCCAGGTGAGGTATTATCATAGGAACTTCTAAAAAAATTAATATTTTTCATAACACAGAGTGAAAATCATTTGTTCATGTCGAGATATATGACTAGATATTGTTTGTTGTCCATCAGGATCCGGACCCATCCAGCTTTGGCAGTTTCTGCTAGAACTTCTGCTGGATTCTGCTTGCCACACTTTCATTAACTGGACTGGGGATGGCTGGGAGTTTAAAATGTCCGATCCTGCAGAGGTAAAATTCATAGTTCAACCAAAACACAACAACACATACAGTCTCAAAATATTGTAAGCAAAAGGGCACTTGTTATCTTTACATCTGGCATTTTCCACATTCTCTCAGTTGTTCTGAAGAGGTCTTACTGGTTGGTTTGAGATACATCTCCCTTGTCTCCTCCAGGTGGCGAAGCGGTGGGGCCAGTGTAAAAACAAGCCTAAAATGAACTACGAGAAGCTAAGTCGTGGTCTGCGCTACTACTACCACAAAAACATCATTCACAAAACAGCAGGAAAGCGTTACGTCTACCGCTTTGTTTGTGACGTGCAAGGAATGCTTGGAAAAACGGCACACGAGGTCTTTGCAAGTCTAAACATCTCTCCATCAAATGGTGCATCTCCACAGTCTGTAGTAAGCACAACCAGATCGGAGGAAACCACAAAGTCCTGGGCACATTAGAGGAGGGCATTTTCAAATGCCTGTAATGATCGAAACGAACTGTAAAACATCAGAAGTCGTGCCCTGGAAATAGTAAGGACAGAGAAAAGAAATGTACTTTAAACTGATTTGGACTTTTGACTGAGTGACATTTTCAACAACACATCTGAAATCAGCCATCAAATGCAGTTAGGTGCCTTTAGAAAACATTGTTAGCTACCTCTTTTGACATTGGAACACTAATCTTGTAAATGTATTTTTTTTTCTTAATTAAACTGATGTTTTGACATCAGATTGTGCATTCTTGTAAATAAATTATATGTTACAGTATACATCTTTTTATAAAATGTTGTTAGCCCAGTTTCAAGTTTCGGTCCCACTTTACATTAAGTGGCCTTTACTACTATGTACTTACATCAAAAAATAAGTATGTACTTATTGTATTTATATTGTATTGCAAAACATTTTTGCTGCTATTGAGGTGGGATAAGGTTAGGGACAAGTTTGGTGGTCTGGGTAGGTTTAATGGTCGGTTAAGGTGTCAGGGATGGGTCAACAGTGTAATTATAAATGTAATTACAGAAATTAATTACAGATGTAATTACATGCAGGTAAGTACAATGTAAAAACATGTATGTACATTGTACCAAATGATTAATTTAAATGTAAGTACATAGTAGTTAAGGCCACTTAATATAAAGTGGGACCCAAGTTTCTTTATAGTCTGTTATTACAGATGGGTGAAATGTTTTAAAGTTTGCTACCCTGAGAACCAACAAAAACTATATGGATTGTGAGATTCTTACTAAAAGGCGCAAGTCACCTACAGGTGGAGTGTGCATGAATATTTATGCATATCGACTTGTTCATTGGTCAGTATAGAAGAAAAGTGAAACAAACATGCAGGCGACACTGAGATCACAGGGGGCGTATGTATAATACGTACAAGCCTCCGTGAAAACCTTTAACAGCCACTGGAGCAATCATGGCAAAAAATATTAAGGAGCATCTGGAGGATACTTTTAATGATCTTGGGAAGGACGAGCTAAAGAGTTTTAAAAATAAACTCTGCGATCGGAAGAAAGAACAGGGGGTCCGAAAAGCTAAAATCGAAAAAGTTACCGACGCTATAGATCTCGCTGATTTAATGGTGAACACTTTCACATCGACTGGTGCGCTTCCTGTAACAATCGAAATTTTACAGGTTATTGGCTGTAACGAACAAGCAGCGGAGCTCAAAGAGAACACAGGACAATGTAAGTAAACTCTTATGAAAGATACCAAACTAAATGTTGGCTAGAAGGAAAACGGCTGTCTGCTGCAAATAGTTTTAGCTCTCAAGAAAAACAAATGCAAATCAGAAAATGAAAACAATTCTTTACCAAAACTTTCCAGATCTTCTTTAGAGGACTCATAAATGCAATATAGCATGCCTATTATTACATAAACATTGTAGGCTAATATTAACAAAAGTAGGCTATGGTAACACAGATTCATTCGTAGGCCTATTTATAACATTTAAACAAACCCCATTATGTAGGCCATCTTTAACAACACGTTGTCATATGAAATAGTATCAGTCCATGTTCAGTCATTTGAGATGCCCAAACCAGAGCCCGCGGGCCAAAATAGGAGGAAGAATAGGCTACAACATGCCATCGCAGCATATCCTCATTTCTAATTTACTTTGCGTTTTAACACGCTTTGTTGTATTTTTGCTTTGAAATGTATTATACTGGACGTGAATTTAATTTAGGCTACAAAAAAATAATATATTTGTATATAATTGCTCTTGGCGCTTTTGTTAAGGATTTTTGGCCCTTCAGAATGAAAGATTTGGGCACCTCTGGTCTAAAGCATACCGCCAACACATCATATTTACTTCCAACGTCATTGGATTGCTATTCCTTTCACACTGCACAACTGTATCGTCGCTTAAGTAATTTAAAGTTAACTGCAAGACTATATATAGACCATACATTTAGACCTGTTGCAGACAGGTTGATTGTGTAATTTTGTCAGCAAGCTCCATTAACTGGCAGGTTTAGAGGGAGGAGATATAATTAGGGGCGGGGTTAGGATTATCAGGTAGGCAATGAGTGGGGTAATAATTTGGCAGGGGGTCGAAATTGGGCCCAACACCGGCGAGTGGTAGTGTAAAAGCAGCAATTAGTTTCGTTTCGAATCCGATTACACGGATTTTAACTTATGGTTAGGAAGCACTGTTGTAGCCTAGGCTATATATCGCGCTGTAGTTTCAGTAACCTAGTGCTTTACGGTGACAAGTAGTGCAGGAAATGCTGTCAGAGTATTTTATAGTATGATGTTCCGTAGCCTAGAATGCACATTCAAGAACTGTTAATCCAAATGAATGAAAATCATTTCGTGGCAGTATTTTTATTTTTTTTAAACTTCTGAACATATGCAGTCTGGGGTTTCAGGTTTAAATGTCAAAACATAGGGGTGAGTAATATCGTATATATTAAAATAGGATTACTGATATGCTCATGACCTGTTTTCTGCTTTCTAGGTTTGCCTGTGGCCCGGTCACATGTGGATGTAGTAGACTCAGGAGCAGGTCTGGGTCTGAAGGTCGAGTTTGCTCTGTCAGATGATTGGCACACACAATTGCATGTTCTTCCATGCAGCCAAGAATTTAAAAACAAAATTCTTAGAGAAAATGGACAGGAGGCAAGTATTCATCAAATTCATCAAACAAAGTTTTTGTTAATAATACACATTAATAGTCTTTCTAATGACACAGAGCTATAGCATGAATGACAGTTGCTATAGTTTGCTATTGAATTGGTTGTGGTTTAATTCTGCATTAACATTTCTTGGTTGTTTTTTCTAGATTTACGAAATAAAAGACAAGTCTGTAAGAAAACGTCTTGCCCTGCTTATCAACAACATAGATTTTGATGATAAGGATATGACAAGAAGAGGGGCGGACAGAGATGAAGACAACATGGAATGGCTGTTAAAAGAGCTGGATTATCAAGTTGTCAAGTACAAAAATCTCTCTGCAAAGGTGCGCAAGTCTGGTCTTATGAAACTAGCTGATTTGTAGAGAAAAGTATTCAGATGATGCATACAGCTTTTTATTGAAAACCTTTATCTTTTATTATTATGCATCTAAAATGTTCATCTTATTGTATTTATTATAAGTGTCTTGATTTAGTTTTTTAAATCGAGTTTATCTGATTGGCAGGACATAGAGGAAGCAGTCAAGGACTTTGCTAAACGTCAAGAACATGCATATTCAGACAGCACCTTTGTGGTTATAATGTCCCACGGCAAAAGGGATGCCATATTGGGTGTCCGTTATAATCCAATATCCAATCCCTCTGATACCTTCCCGATTGATAAAGTCTACCGCTGTCTGAACACTGAGAATTGTCCAGGTCTGCGTGATAAACCAAAGGTTATTCTTATCCAAGCCTGCAGGGGAGGTATGAAAATTACGGAAAAATACAGTTGTTCATTGTTTTTGATATTTGAGGTCTCATCATTATAATAACTACACATCTCACCTGTGCTGTTGAAAAAGGCTTACACATTCTTATCCAAATATCTTTTCAGGGGAGCATGGACGCGTGTGGGCCAGTGACGGTGAGTCGATGGCTGTAGAGGGCGATGACTTTGTGCACAAGGAGAAAGACTTCATTTCTCTGATGTCCTGCACGCCGGGTAAAAAATTCTGTTTGCATTTGAACTTTGCTTTCGTTAGATGAAGATGTCTTAAAAACTTTAATTGAAGGGAATCATGACCAACCAAAAAAATTCATTAATAAATTTCACCAAAACATATTTTGTAGCTTATTCAATGTCAGTTTCATTATTGTTTGTAAAGTTTAAAAGCACCTAATTCCACTACTGAAATTTCTCTGTCTGTATACAGACACCAAATCTTACAGGCATGTTCAGAATGGAACATTTTATGTCCAAAACCTAGTGGATGTGTTAATGAAACATGCACATGAGGATCACATTGAGGAATTGTTCAGGAAGGTAAATCAGACGCTGCTGCAAGAGCAATCAGTGTGCATTATGTTTCTTTTTTAAAAAAAGATCAAAAGTATTTTTCATAACCTTCAGAACTTTGGTTTCTTGTCACCAATGTTCATTATGTTCTCTTTTTACAGGTTATTAGACGCTTTGACAGGTCAGATTTGATGGGGCGCTTCAGACAAATGGCATGTAAAGACAGAGCGTCGCTGCCAAAGTTGTTCTACCTGTTCCCGGGGCTCTGATATACCAGTTGTACATGTTCTGACTCCTCATCTGTGAATTTTGAATCTCCAGCGTAGCCTGAACCATCTCTATACTGTATGTCTGAAAAAAGTTCTTTCAAAAAAAGAAAAAAAAATTCTTAAACAGTTTTTAGTAGGCATAATTGTTTACAAATGAATCAATAACTTTGCCTTTTCTCTGGAAAGAAAACCTGTTCTAATACATAAAAGTCCTGTCTTGCACAAACAAGTTTTTTGTTGTGTTATACGAAACCATAAAGACCTTCAAACGACACCGGTATATATTACAATACACTCTCTAAAAATGTGTGTATAAAGTGTTGAGTGACTAATGTGTCTCTATCTGAAACCATTTGTTGTCCAAAGTGTTTTAAACAATTTAAAATTCTAAAAGTGACTCTATAATTCTAAAACAAATGTTAACATTGCTCTTCCTTTTTATAACAGCTATAGCTAGTCTTTGCGTTATAATAACACTAATGATAGCACAGGTGGACTTTTGGAGCAAAACAATTTTATTAGATATTACAGCAACCAGTCTCCTTAGGCACAAAAAAAATGCTGCTTGTGAAGTGTTTGACTCAGGATTGAGGAAGTAAAGCTGCCTCTTTTTTCCCCCAACTAACAGTGTGAAACTAACAACGAATTCAGCAGATCACGTGAGCTCCGCAGAACCTTGTACTAGAGCAATGTTTCTCAACCAGGGGTCCGTGGAATTTTTGTATAAATTTTGTATATTTTGACATGACATTTTCCCATGAAAGAAAAATCCAATATAGCTGATGATATGGCCAAATACTGGACAAGTCAGCTAACTTGAACTATACTTGACTGCATTTGGTCCTCACAAAGACACAAATGATACATAGATTAGTCAATTTTGTTCTGGGGGTCCTTGAGGATGGTTCTGAATTGGACTGGGGTCCGGTACGCCAAAAGGTTGAGATTCACTGTACTAGAGGAACCTATGGAGGTCTGTATACATGTAATTTTCATTGTTTCACTGAATCATCTTTGTGTTTTTGGATCATGAAAACTGTGGGAAGAGAGACGCAGCTGGAAAGTATCATGACTTTCTCTGAGGTACAGTTTGGTTGAGTCAGGATGCTGGAGTGCTAAAGTGTGTGCAAACTGTAGATAAAACGTACCTTTCAAGTATCACAACAAAATAACATGGGATTTGTGCCTCTAATGCTTTCAGAAAAGCAACTGAACACCAAAGTCCACTTTCTTGTACCCTATATGTTTACAAGAAAGTGGCCTATATAGGGCAGGAAATGTTTAGAGTAAGTCTAAAGACACACCCTGCTGTAGGCTACACATCAAACGTCAGGCCTGTTTAGCAGCAGTTTATCCTCCTCAGCAGCTTTTAGAAGAGGAACGACACTTTTAATAAACTAAGGAACTATGGCAAAAACTATTAAAGATCACCTGCAAGATACTTTTGATGATCTGGGGGAGGAAAATCAGAAAAAGTTTAAAAGCAAACTGTGCGACCGGAAGACAGAGCCTCGCGTACGACGAGCTGCAATCGAAAAAGCTAATGATTCTATAGATCTCGCCGATTTAATGGTGAACACTTTCACAACGACTGGTGCTGTTCCTGTAACAATCGAAATTTTACAGGCTATTTGCTGTAATCAACAAGCAATGGAGTTCAAAGAGAACACAGGACAATGTAAGTAAACTAGTATAAAAGAATTCGAATACAAATTAAATTCATAACGTTTTAATTATCACAGATAGCCTACAAGCGGTTCCATTTAAAAGAAAAATGATTTTAATGCAAAAAAAAAAAATCCAAATCCGAATTCTTTTTGATTCCTATTTCTAATTACTCCTGCGTTGACTTCAACTCAATTTTACTTTCAATTTCCTTTGACTTTCGTGTACACCGCCATTTGATTGCAATCGTTTTAAGAGGAGAACAATCATTTTAAGCACGGGAAAAGAGGCCAGTTAAATAATCTGTAATAATAATAATTAGCTGTATTCTTCATTAACAACCTAATCCATATATATATATATATATAGTTTCTGTGCACGTGTATGAATGTGCAACGTGGAGATTTACTGTGAGTATCATTAACTTTAACTTTCAGCAGCTCCACTTGTTCCTTTACCAGGCCCAGGCGCTCCATCTAATGGTGAATAAGTGTAACTGTTTTTGAACGGCATTTATTTGGAAAATAGGTTTCAAATCACTTTACTGTTTGGTATCGGTAATTAAAACGTTCATTTATGACCTAAAATATCACAATGCATAGCACTGATTATTATAAACTCCATCATCAGTATCCACACAATCCGACCACATGCTTGTTTCCATCTCTTTCATAGAGCACTTCATCGACAGGAATCGGACAAAGCTGATAAGACGAGTGCATAATGTAGATGCCATCCTAGATGAACTTCTAGACAAGAAAGTCATCACAGAGGAGGTTTACAGTAACATCCGTGCTGAGAAAACCCCACAAATCAAGATGAGAGAATTATTAATGGGCCCAATTAAATCTGCTGGCACTAAAGGGAAAGATGCCTTATACAAAGCTCTCAAGGACACTGATGTTTGCTTGATAGAAGACCTGGAGCATCAGTGAAAACGCCATTAAATTTTTACATTTAATGTTTTTTATTTACTTGTTGTCTAATTAGTATACAGGATACATAACGAAAGCAAGGAACTTCCATTTCACAATAACAGCAAACAAATGGTGTTTTAACATTTTAACTTGCCATTGTTTGAATGTTGTTTCCCATACTTTTTTCTTTTGTCTTATCTTTTTATCACCAGTCAATAAACAAGCAATTCAAGAAACCAGATGATTTTTATTTTATTTTCCGCAAACCATTTTCGTTTTTTCAGACTGATGTAATTCACAATTAAAATGTTTATTTATTCAGACTCTTTATATTCCTTATTCAACTTTGCATATAATGTCTTATGAATACAATATGTTGTATTTGTTTTTATTGCTATGTGAGCTTAGTCAATGCAATGCTATACTACTGTAGAAATGTCACTAGAAATATACAGAGGTTTATATTGGCTGCAAGACTAGTCCTCCTCACCATCCTCATTATTAAAGGAATAGTTCACCTCAAAATGAAAATTTGCTGAAAATGTACTCACCCTATGGTAAATCCAAGATTTGTTTCTTCATCGGAACAGATTTGGAGAAATTTAGCATTACATCACTTACTCACCAATGTATCATTTGCAGTGAATGGCTACCATCAGAATGAGAGTCCAAACAGCTGATTAAAAACATCGCAATAATCCACTAGTAATCAACATGCCTGCATGTTTGTAATAAAACAGTCCAAAACAGTTCTAAACAAATATGTTGGTGGATTTTGATGTGAGAGGACAAAAGGAAATGGACTTTTTCACTGTAGGAAGCGATATGGATTATGGACTATTTTGGCTGGAAGTGACAGTTTAAAGTTAAAAAGCCTTAATGATGGACTTGTTTCTTACAAACACATAGCTTTTCATTTCACAAGACGTTAATTGATGAACTGGAATCATGTGGATTACTTGTGGATTATTCTGATGTTTTTATCAGCAGTTTGTATTCACATTCTGACGGCACCCATTCACTGCAGAGGATCCACTGGTGAGCAAGTGATGTAATGCTAAATTTCTCCAAATCTGGTCTGATCAAGAAACAAACTCAGCTACATCTTTGATGGCCTGAGCGTGAGTAAAGTTTTAGCAAGTTTTCATTTTAGGATGAACTATTCCTTTAACACTATGTATCAAATATACTAGCAGCCTTGTCTATATTCACTGAAAATAATAAGCCTACAAACCAAAACTAGTGTTATTCCAAATAAATGCCATCACAAGGATCTTTCGACTCAACGAGTCTGTGAAAACACAAGATAAAAGCAGGAAATTTTGAATCAGAAAGATATAAAATAACATGTATGTTGTGTGAAACAAACAACACGAACGTGAGCCTTACTTGTTTTGAGAGCATGCAGCTTTTTTGGCCTCGCAAGCTTCGTTCTCAGCGTAGATCTTCCTATAGCAGTAAATCAGCACTCCAATCATCCACAACTGCAGAACTGCGATCAACACGTACATCATGATCTCGGAGATCACAGCCGTTAGCTCAGGGTTGGCTTGGGGAGTAACAAATTCAGATATTCAAATTATTTGTCAAATATTTTTTGCTTGTTAGAGGGTCTTGAATGGATCTCACCTTTTTCCACAACTGTGAGTTCCACCTCTTTATTTATTACCACATGTTCCTCATACAGAGGAAGGTACAGCGTGCGGTGGAAGGTACAGAGGTACGTCCCAGTGTCATTATATGTGACATTGTGAATAAAGATGGCACCAATTTGCACATCCTTTGTCCCCATAGTTCCTTGCCACTCTAATCTTCCCTCAAAGTTTTCATGAAGAATGATGGGGTTATTATATTCATACTGAAAAATCTGAGAGGGATAGAGATATTACTAGAATAAAATCAGATGTTAAGTCTTTAAAAAATCTTTTCAGCTCATTTAAACTGAGTAACTTTCTATGCTTTGTTTTAAAACATTTACTTTAAGTTCTATAGGGCTTTTCACACTATGCTTAACTTTGGGTTATTGTCATTCTAAACCCTGCTTTTAACCTTGGGTAAAATATCACATATTCAAATAAGAATGTTAACCCAGGGTTTAGGAATGTACAATGTGAAACGTCAGTTTATGAATACCCAGGATTAATTATTAACCCCGGGTAAATTATGAGCAGTGTGAAACCTGAAGCAAGATAACCCAGGATCCTGTTTCCCCGGGGTTTAGAATGACCCAGGATTGAATAGTTCAAGTGTGAAAAGCCATTTATGTGTCAAGCTGACCAAACAACCTGATCTGATTCAAAGAATCACTTTACTAACTTGGATAAACTCCTCAGTTCCAGCTGCTTTGAAGTGCCAATCAACAATAGCAGAACCAGGCACTTCTTCTCTCCTTTTGCAGGAAATACAACCCAACAGAAAGCCTTTTCCAGCCACAGCCTCCGTCGTGGAGTCCACTTCAGCACATCCAGTTTGGCCCTGCGGCACTACAGTGAGATACATTGAGACTGATGTACAGAATGTTTAACAAGCAAGAAAAAGATGCATGGGGGTTCTGATGCATTAAGCAATGAACTGGTATGGCAGTAGGTCCCTTTTTGGTCACATTTTAGTTTGGGGACCAATTCTCACTATTAACTATGACTTTTGCCTCAATAAACTTATAATTTGCTGCATATTAATAGTTAGTAGTTGTTAAGTTTAGGTATGGGGTAGAATTAAGGGATCTAAAATATGGTCATGCAGAATCAGGCATTAACATGTGCTTCATAAGTACTAATAAACAGCCAATATGTTAGTAATATGCATGCTAATAAGCAACTAGTTAAGAGTGAGAATTGGTCCCTCTGATGATTGATCCACTCGATAATTTTACCCTAAATATATAATATCCTCTAAATCGTTTAGGCTATATCGTTATTTCACATTAGCATGCTACAACTTACCTTGAATATAAAAGATGCAGAGAGCCAAAAATGAAATCATTCCCAGTGCCATTTTCACAGTTCACCATGAACCGATGCATTAATAAATCGCTTCCTCAAAATGTGTCCGACGTTTCGCTTGTTTTTATCACACTTTCTTAAACATTACTGGGCTATAACAGCCTCCGTTCTTATTTTAAAACCAAAACGCATCCCAATCGCGTTCTTCAATTGATTTTCCTAAAAACTTACATTTAAACACAGTCCTCCAGCGATCAAATAATTTAAAGAAATGCGTTAAAAGTTTTAAAATTAGATCACGTCACTAAAACAGGTCGTGTCTTGCCGCAGACTTTGACGTTTAGGAGAGCTAAGTATAGACCGTGTGAATCCTTGTGCTTGCAACTCAACACGCAATTTGAGAAGTCAGATTCAGACGAGGGGCATCCAGTTGCCATAAAATCACCTAATAATCACGTGGCATGCCGTTTTAACATTTATTCCCTTAAACTATTACCTATTTGATGTTTCTAGCACTTGTACTAGAAATAATCCAATAGTATCTATTCAATTCCTTTAATTCCATTCAGTTCAATTCCTTAATCACTTTCCCAACAGTAATGACAGTAATTGTTTGGTTTTTATTAGTTTTTTGCGCTGTTGGGTTCTATGGAGATCTCAGATATGAAAAATTCACTTTTGATTTGAATGTATTCCAGTTAATACTGGTACCTAAATCAGTTTTACTAGATTGTTTATTATTATTAGATACAAGTATCTGTGTATGAGACAGACTATATCTTACTTTTTTACCTAATGACTACTCAAAATAGCAACTTTATAGTCCAGTCAAGTTAAAAAACTGCTTCTAATTATTGGAATAGTAAGCTCTAGATAATAAGTACTGAATATCTAGTATCTAATGAATAGTTATAGAGAAATTAAAAATATATACATCATTTAGTAATAATTTTAAAAATAAATAGCCTACTATAGTCTTAAAGGAACACTCCACTATTTTTGAAAATAGGCTCATTTTCCAACTCCCCTAGAGTTAAACAGTTGAGTTTTACCGTTTTCGAATCCATTCAGCCGATCTCCGGGTCTGGCGGTAGCACTTTTAGCTGTAGCTTAGCATAGATCATTGAATCTGATTAGACCGTTAGCATCTCGCTCAGGCGCAATGATATTACGCAGCGCCTGAAAATAGGCTAACTTCCGCCAACATGACCACCTGCTTGCACAGGGAGCGTGCTGGGGACTATTTTCAGGCGCTGCGTAATATCATTGCGCCTGCTGCACCCATGGTATGGCAGCAAAGTTCCTTGATTATTACGCCGGAATGAGAGTATAGTTCCTAGCTATATCGGCCTAGAAAATCGCAACTTTTCATTTTCCGTCAGTCTTAGTACACGATGTAACTACAGAAGAGTCAAGTTTTAAATAGGAAAAATATAGAAACTCTTTGGTCATTTTTGAGCGAGATGCTAACGGTCTAATCAGATTAAATGATCTATGCTAAGCTACAGCTAAAAGTGCTACCGCCAGACCCGGAGATCGGCTGAATGGATTCGAAAACGGTAAAACTCAACTGTTTAACTCTAGGGGAGTTGGAAAATGAGCCTATTTTCAAAAATAGTGGAGTGTTCCTTTAAGGAACATATGTTGAAATGGCTTGCCATATCAAATGAGCACACAGGCCTGCTTTCCTAATGTCAAAATTCTCAGAAATCATCTTTATATTTTTAGTTGGATTTAAGGAATGAACATGATATCAAAATAAACTAGTTTTAGTAGTATTTGGCTTATAATGAGTTAATTTCAGAGACTATAAGCCAAGGACATTACTGAGATCCAGACCTGATCCGTTATGGTTGGTGTGGTTTGTGTTCCTGAAAATGAATAAACAAGTTAGCTAAATGTAGTACAATGGAAACAGGATTGTTTTTACTGAATTATAATAACATTTGCATTTCCCTCCTTTGTTAGACAGCAAATGTTTGAAATGATAAGGAAAGGAGCTCTGCTCACATTCATTAAGAATAAGCGTAAGTATTCAGTAAAGATGTGAATAGATTTGTAGGATTTTGCAATATACAGTGCTGTCACAGGGAACACAAAAGAGATTCGACATGCAAAAGAGTTCTGCTTGAGTTTCCACCGAATTTTACTGCCAAATGAGCTTAGAGTAAATTACAGTGGCAGGTGCCCTTCGAAGATGCTATATCTGTTCTATAAAAGAAGCCTTTAAAGACAATATCTTATATTCCTCGCTGAGGAAATATTAATAATGTTGTTTTGGTATATACCTATATTATTCATAATTTTGTGAACACCTCACAATGTGTGACATTAATTGAAAATAAAGTATCATTGGTTGTAATATTCAGAAAAAAAGTCAAAACGTCCAGAGATTGACATTGTAAATTTGGAAGTTTTAAAATGTGCACCACTGTAAAATGTAGTTGATAAATTGTGTTTATGCTGTGATACAGATTTATTTTGCTGTGGTTTATCATACAGCTTCTCTGTTTTCTTTTCATGGCACTGATGTTCAAAGTCAGTATATTTAGTCTTGAGCACAAGGACGTTTCATTGGACAGCAAGGTTAACAAAATATTCCCTAATGGAAATGATAATTCCACTATCTTATCTAATTATTATTAGATTAAAAACAATATATATTTATTTACTATTTGTTCTGGCATGCTTTATAAATAGGCTAAATCACATAAGGACCATTGTCCGTTTAGACCATGCAGGCTGTGTGTGAAGGTAAAGTATTTACACTAACATGTCATGTCATGTCAAATTGCGTCAGGGGTTTACTGAGCAGCTGATAAACTTCTACGGAGTGATGGTTGTTGTTTTGGTCCTCCAAACGTTCAGACCACCCTTCACAACACAACCCGGCCATACGCAAAGCGTCCCACTTGATTTCCTTAACGACTCCCACGAGCTGGTGAACTTTTATATTTTTATATTTAGCACCGCTCGAGTTTCCAGATGCCTATTCAGTGCCAGCAGACGGACAGCAACACAACCCTATGGAATCTCTCCGCTACCAACACAACTCATAAAATCAGACGACTCACTGGCACGAGAGAGAGCACGTGCTGAAACCCTGTCAAAATCGAATTAAGAGGCGAGTCAAGGTTATTTCATATTTTTGTAATAACCGAAACGTTCTCGCGGAACCTGATTGACAGGAAAAGCTTTGACTGGATATCAGTTTGTTTACATAGCATTCTATACATCAAATGAACTCTAGCCCAATGTTTTCCGCATGAAACATAGGCTAAATATGAACGGTTAATATTGAACTTACAGCTAGGTGGTTTCCTGTAAATCTTTTTTTCAAGTATGTTTCAAGTATCAAGTATGAGATCATTTTGTTTTTATAGCTACACTCTTTAACAAAACATAATCAGTGAAGTTAAGACTATGAGATGAATGGTCAACAGGTCGCCTCAACAATAGTCATAATAAAGTGTCTGTTTTTCTTTAGCTCTCTGAAAGCAAGGTGACTATTCTTGGCGAGAAACGGACAAGAAAATATCAATTCCAAACGCATCTCTCACTGCTTGATAGAGTAATGTTTATTAAAAGCGTTCAAACAAGCATTCAAGGTAAGCAGCTTTATCCAATACCTACTCATTCTTCACTCTTTTAGGATTTCTACTATATTATTATTAAACATCAACTGTCATTGTTGGACTCCCATATTATTAAGGTGTTCCTCCTCTATTTTGAGTTTAGGTTAAACGCGCTACACTTAATGTCCTGACGAGGGCGCAGTAAGCAAATAAATCAGGTCAGACTGGGGAAAATTTAGTGATGTAGATTATATACGAACTATATAGGGTAGGAATAGCTAATATTTATCTTAAGTATAGAATGATTGAAGCCTATAATTATTTATTGGATTTTTGATGACTGTCACTTGTCATGCTTTATTATTGCTCTTAATCAGGCGTTGGTAATATGCACATATACTACATTTAGATATTCCATATATTCTGTTAATTTATGTAATTTTAAGAACTGTATCGCTGTTTAAGATGAATTATTTGTGTGCAGGCCTGCTAGTACACAACGCCAAAACAACCGTTACTTTTGGTCTGCGCACGCTGAAGAGTCTTTTGACGGATTCTCGCTCGACTGTACCATAAAGTGAAACGGGCGGGGGTGTAGTTAAGCAACTCAGTATTTTTTAGCAATTCAGTATTCAGTATATTGAGCCGCGTTTTAATATCAACGATGTCCATATTTATTTTTCTCCTCATATGTGTTCAGACTTTAATTACTTATTTCTCAAAGCGTCACTGTACTCGTTTTGGAGTTTGAATCGACCCCTGTCAACTTTTTGCCCGTCGCATTGGAAACTAAGCTCTTACTATCTCTTCGCGTAGCATTTAAACTTAGGAAAAATTCGTATACTTGAAATGTAATTTAAGTACTTAATTTAAGGAGGCATATTTTAACAGAACAAACAATGACTAGTGCTAGTCTTGTGACTAGGATTTCGGAACGGTCGAAAGGTGAAATCACGGATAAGAAAAAGTAAACAGAGGACCGTTTTCTCTCTCACCGGTATCATTAGCATGCTAACGTAGCCAACTAGCTTCTAGTATTCGCCTCAACTGAGTAGTAACGTTACGGCTGACCGGTGCTAACGCCTAACATGGTTTATTTACTGAAGTGTGATTTGACATTTACGCATTTTTCTGCGTATGTTGACTCGGAATAGTTAAACAGAAATAAAAAAAATTAGAAAAAACTGGCTAAATTTGAAAACTGGCGACGAAAGCTACGTTATCTGTTAGCTTGCCGGCTAAATTGGGGTGCTGATGTGTTCCTGCGAGAAAGTGGATTTTAACATCACCCCTCGTACTGTCGCCCGTCTGGTGTATGAGGCCGAACAGGAAAAAAACAATGGGGGTAATTCGTCCAATGGGAGGTAGGATTTATTATTATTAGTTTATTTAGTATTTATTTACTCTTATTAAGTTATACTTACATTTATTAAGTTCATAAAGTATCTGTCATCATTAATGTCCTTCATTCAGCTGAAGCATGACTTGATCATAAAAAACGTTTTTATTTATTACACTGGTGGTTTTTATACTTACTGTGTGTGTGTGTGTTTTATGTTTGTGTTGCTCTGAATCTGCTCTGTCAATCATGATCTCATTTAGAGGAGTAATGCCATAAGAATATGGGAGGATTCCAACAAGACTTTTCATTTAGTAGCAAACTTTGTCAGCTATTGCATTGTTTCTTACAAATGTTTTTGATAATTATGTGGAAATGTATTAGGGATGGAACACTATGACCTTTGAAAGTTTGGGGTCAGTAAGAATTTTTTTCAAGACATTTATTTTTTACAAAACATTTCTTTTTCAAATAATGGCTGTTCATTTGAACTTTGTTCATCAAAGAATCACAGTTTCCACAAAAATATAGCAGTGCAACAGTTTCAACTGCTTTTTTTAGTAATAATAATTTTTTTAATAATAAGACATGATCTCATTTAGAGGAGTAATGCCATAAGAATATGGGAGGATTCCAACAAGACTTTTCATTTAGTAGCAAACTTTGTCAGCTATTGCATTGTTTCTTACAAATGTTTTTGATAATTATGTGTAAATGTATTAGGGATGGAACACTATGACCTTTGAAAGTTTGGGGTCAGTAATAATTTTTTTCAAGACATTTATTTTTTACAAAACATTTCTTTTTCAAATAATGGCTGTTCTTTTGAACTTTGTTCATCAAAGAATCACAGTTTCCACAAAAATATAGCAGTGCAACAGTTTCAACTGCTTTTTTTAGTAATAATATAGCTATAGTATGTGAAAATAAGTGTATTCACTGAGCTGATGATCTGAATGAGACAGAGAGAGAAAGAGAGAGAGATGCAGAGTGTGTGCAGAGCAGGAACAGGATGAGAACGCTGCTTTAGAACATTTTGA
>NW_015536494.1:15551-40946 GCF_001515605.1 Sinocyclocheilus anshuiensis | reverse complement strand
CTGGCAACCACAGCTGCCAGTATTTTACCGTAAATGTCACAGATTTTTTTTACAGTGTACGGTTGAACCACTGATGACACATGGAGTATTTAACGATGTCCTTACTACATTTCTGGGCCATAACAAGTTTCAGTTCCGTTGCTGTCTATAGAGGGTCAGAAAGCATAAAAAAATGTCATAAAAAATATCTTAATTTGTGCTCCGAATATGAACAAAGGTCTTACGGGTTTGGAACTAAAGCAACCACAGCTGCCAGTATTTTACCGTAAATGTCACAGATTTTTTTTACAGTGTACGGTTGAACCACTGATGTCACATGGAGTATTTAACGATGTCCTTACTACATTTCTGGGCCATAAAAAGTTTCAGTTCCGTTGCTGTCTATAGAGGGTCAGAAAGCATCAAAAAATGTCATTAAAAATATCTTAATTTGTGCTCCGAATATGAACAAAGGTCTTACGGGTTTGGAACTAAATGAGGGTAATTAATGACAGACTTTTCATTTTTGGGTGAACTATCCCTTTAAAATAAAAAAAATAAATAAAAAAGACTCACAAGTGCTTTAAGAGTGACTCCCTAAGTGGTAAATTATGTAATACTGGATACGCATCCCTGACATACCATAACATTATACAATTGATCTGTAAAGATATGTTTTGGTTACGATATAAAGAAGCTCGTATAAAAAAAATGTTTAGTCTGTGGTTTGAAAAAGTTCAAAACAAATACAGTTTTTCCCCTCCTCAGCAACATGATCTTATCATACCTGATGTGCAAATCGTGATAACGAAGCAGATTGCAAAACTGCATTTTTTGTGAACTGCTTGTTGAAGAAAAGGGGGCAGAGACTTTTTTGAAGGACGACTTTAGTTGCAACAGAGAAACAGGAAGAAGATGGATTTGACATTTGCAAGCAAATTCGACTGCTCAAATGCTCAATTTTTCTTTCCTCTGAAAATGACCTGCACAAGAGATGGCTGTACACTTTCATGTATATTATATTTCAGTGATGGCTCCACCTAATTTTTGAGTTCCTGCTGCAGGAGTCGTATATATGCTGTACAACTGTGAAGGAACCTGAACTGCTGACTTCTTTCTTCATGACAGTGAGTTGTAATAGATGCAGACCTGTCTAAATGTCATCAGATTGTATTTCCATAATGGAATATTTATGTTGGGCTCTAGTGGAATTTCTAGACCACATGTAGAAGACTAAAGAGTAGGAAATATCTGGCATTTCTCAACGAATGATTGTGCGTGATGAAACTTGTCCTCAATGAAACTGTCAGCCTTAGACAATCATGATGCAGAAAGTTCTAGGTAATATATGAAAGTCTGCAGAAGATGGCTGTGACACCACCTCCTGAAATCACCATAGCTGAGCCCATTTCCATTCCAATCCTGAATGTTCTCCCACCATCGTCCGATACGGAGGCATGGTCCTGCTCCCCAAGCCCACAGCCACACCGGTACCACTCTCGCAGGCGAAACCGAGAGAAGAGAAGAGCCAAAGTGTCTCAAGAGGACATATCAAAGAATCGTTGGGATAAAGGGCAAGGGAAACGAGATAGAAGCCAAAGCCCGTCATGTGCATCTCCATCGCCTCCGATGGTTTCTAATGTAGAAGAGGTAGAGCAGGGCAGCCCCTCCGTGTTTCTCCTACCCCCATCCTGCTCATGGTCATGGAGCAACTCCTTAAGCAGGCGCTCTCGCTGGTCTGTCCGTAGCCTTCTCAGCAAGGACTCCGATTGTGACAGCAGCAGGTCAGTGTGTTCCTCCTCCCGCTTGTGCAGTCAGCAGCATTTCCTTGCGCTGCATTTTTTTTTTTCTGTGCTAGATGCGCAGAGGGATATTCCTGTATGTGCAGATGCAATGAAAAGAGGTGGAGAAACTCTGTGGTTAGGCATGATATGTTTTTTGTTTTAAGACCCACTTATTAGCATTATATTTTCCATAGATAGTTTGTCTTTTTTTCTTCATTGTTGTGTATTTATTCGATTTTTTTTTGTTAATTTAATTAAAAAAAAAGTCATTTCTTGATTTAAAGAAGTGTTTGTTTCTCTTCCCTTCAGAGTCTAATTCAGAATTTGTTCAGAGTGCAATGCAAATTGAGCTCTAGCAACAGTATCTGTGGCATAATGTAATTTACCACTGGAAAAGGGTTTGACTCCTTCCTTAGTTGCATGTATAAAGACGGCAAGAAACATGGTAAAAGATAGGCACACACAGTCCAAGTAATTCCAAGTAGTCCAAGTATTATACAAGTAATTTAATTATTTAATTAAAAGTGTTAGAATTAGTCTCTGTTTAAAAAGAACTGTTCTTGTATCCTTAAGCACATCACATGAAATTTACTGGGTATAACAGCTTTTGTCATGGCATGATAGATAGATAAATAAATAACACCGTTAGTATTACTTATTTAATATTACATGAAAATAAAACCACCAGTAATGCCACAAATGCTATCAGTAGAGTTTACCTTGTATTGATCCAGAACATTATTTTAATGCAAATGAAAATGCTAGCGTTCCTTAGTAAACTGGCATCATTCAATCCAGAAATATGGCCTGACTCTTACTGTAACAGTTCCATAAAAGCATATAAACGCTGTGTTTTTATTGCTAGTTATAATTACAGTGAATTGGTCCAGAAATAGTTCCAGGGACCAAATTAAACAGAGTCCTGAAACACTGTAATTAGGTGAGGTTTATTGAGTACTTTTCATTGAATAACAGGAAAGATGATAGAGTGACAGAAAAGAGACCACAGAGGACGAGTGCTCTTGGCAGTGGAGAGATGGAGGTGGGGCTGTATCTGAGCTGTCTGGCTCTTGTACATATGACGTCATCACTATTACCCAGTGGGAGTGTTCCGCCTTTTCTGGTGATGTCACTGCTGCCCAATCAGAAGCCGCTGTTTTGATGCTGCAGTGAAGACTGTCAGCCAGTGAAAAGACTAGCTTTGAGAGCAGAAGGTGTTTTATGCACGGCACATGAACAGCTGTGCCCTTGTCCTTCTCATCTACCAACCGGTTTCACTGACCTAGTTCTTTCTGTTTTGTTGCTCAGCCATTTCGAAGACTAGCACCAAATTGGAGCGTTTTACAAGGTTCTGGATATTGTTTAGCAAGTGCTTATTTATTTATTAGCTTACTAGAACCTTAAACCTTACAATTAATCCAGCAGCTCTGAACACAATCCTTGTTAGTCTGAAACAAACAAAATACATTTTCATGGCTGTGAATTGTCACCTTTGAAATGATTCAGACATGCATGAATGAGCATTACAGTGTGAATCATTTACATGTGATGAATCCATTTATTTGTAGACAGAACTGTGTTAATCTGAAGTTCAAGAGGTAAAGCCTGTTTATTGCTCACTTGCATTAATAGTTTTTGCTGACTGTAGAATGGGCCTTGTTTGTTTGGCAGCATCTGTAGGTTGTTTATCTGTCCAAAATCAATTCAAATTCCTGACATGCAAGTTTGCACAACATCTGAAATGACAAGAGACAAGTTTAGGGTTTGTACCAACATCAGCTCCAATGAATTGTGAATAACATTAACCAAATAGTTATTTATTTTTATCTATCACCTCCTAATGTAGCATGGATGGTTGTAGGATTAAAATTCAAGCCTGTTTAAACCTCTGTGCAACCCATGCACTTTGTTTTCTCCTTTTCTGCCTGTAGTTCACCCTGTTTACATCAGTTGCTTGACTTGCTTCTTAAGTCTGAAGATTTCATTTGTCTAAGCCTCTTTTGGGTGCTTTGGCCTTTTTGACCATGATGTACTTGTGGTCCTGCGTGCCATAAGTCCATATATAAACATAAGATCCTTTTAGGAGACTTGATTAGTGCTGCTGAATTTCTCAGATCACACACATTTTAAGCTCTGTTCCCTACAGATACATGTGATTGCAGAAATAGATTGACTTGCTTTGAGCTTCAAAACCTCAATTCTAGTGGATTATTGCACAGGCATTTTCTGTGTTTGATCAATGCCACTAAAGGCTCAGAAGTGAAAGGTAGAGTGACATTGATCGCCCCGTTTCCTGAGGTCTAAAGAACACTTGTACATAATTGACTTGCATCTACCGTATTTTCCAGTTACATCTGAATATAAATTAAACTTGGTAAAAATTGCTTTATTATACATTATTATTTTATTATTATATTCAGAAATAATATAAAATCTGTATATTTTAGTTCCTCGTACTCCACAACAATTCCTTTAAATGTACTGAAACTACCAGCGTATGGAATCGCACCTGAAATAAGTCACATTTCAGATGACTAAAATGTTTTTTTTATATTTCAGAAAATACGCCATTGTTTTCAGTCTGACCCCATTGTCGCAATTCATTTTGCCATTTTTTATATTAGTGAAGATGCTTAGAGCAAAATTGATACCTTTGCATTTATTTATTTACTTTTATCCATTGCCATAATGGCTGCATATGATTTAGGATCCTAACTTGGATTTTTTTGACATGCAAATCTGTATTTGTATATCTATATGTCTTGGCCTCCCTTCACCCTTCTTACTGAGATTATGGCAGTCTCTCCCAGGAACACAGATTATGGAGACAGCCAGACCTCTGAGGATTATAATGCACTGTATGGTCTCTATACAAACTGGGAACAGGATTGATTCCCTTAATTTGAATGACTGTGTCCTTGCCAACTCCAGGTGTCCAGTCCATCAGCAAAGCATTTCAATCCAGTTTTACTGACTCAAGTGCTTTGACATAAACTCTAAGCATAATCCCCTATGGTTTGGCCCTGGTGTGTGGTGGTAAAGAGAGGGCCACTGCCTTAAACGGTGTTGATTCCCTCCTCCACACAGTTCATCCTCTTTTCTCCTCCCCCTCCCTCTCTTACCCAGTGTGTAGGTTGCTTTAGGATAGCCGGAGAGCTCATGGTGGGACCGCTGTGGTCGTTGCGTTTTACAGGGTGTCCGGTACCTCTTTTGGGATGGGGATGTTGAACGATCGCGTTTTATTGGACTAAAACGGGCTGCGGATGAACAGAGGACGCAGTGTCTCGAATATGCATTCGGCTAGTTAATCTGAATGTACCGTCTGTTGTGTAGGCGCAGTGCCATACTGAGAGGCTACTGTAAAATAAACATGGGTATCGCGCATTGAATTGAGAAAACACCCAATGACATGTTCGAGTAAGTAGCAAATGGGTTAGTTATTTTATGCAATGCATGCGAATGTTGGTGTTTCTACACAACCGTATGCTAATGTTGTTTGACCGTTCACTTTTACCCGTTTTTCTTGCATCACAGTGCAGTAGTAGGTTGTTAAGGTGTTAACACGCACGCAACTGCGATTGCATCCCCAAACCGCACTGATGACATCGACATTCTCTGTTTGATCTGTCCCGGTGTGCACAAATGCACGTTCAGCACTTAGGATCAGCTTGGCGCGTGTTGTAGTTTTAATTTGTGCACGTTCTGCATGCAAATCCCATCTTTCTTAATGCGTTTACTTTATTTAAATGACAAAGTGCATGTATTTTTTTGCACATTTGCATTGGTTTACGCAGTGTAGATGCCAGCAGCTGAAGCTCGCGGCATTAGTATTGTTTTAGCTTCAGCATTAGACCGCCCGTTCATTCTATTTGACGTTTGCTGTAGCGATGTCCGATTCAATTGAGTCGAGTCTTTTAAATGAATCGATCGAACCGGTCCATTAAATCAGGCTGAACGACTCGTTCACCTATTTAAAGGGGTCCTATTTTGCTCTTTTACAAAGTCTTGATTTTGTTTTGGGGGTGTACTAGAACATGCTCTCATGCTTGGTGGTTCGAAAAACGCATTATTTTTCACATAATTTACATTATTAAAATACCTTTCTCCCCATCCTGGCACAAATGGCTCGATTAGTTCCGGCTTTGATGAAGGTCCGCCTTCCGAAAAACAAAATGTGTTGTGATTGGTTAGCTGTCCCAGTGCGTTGTGATTGGCTAACAGCTTAGACAGTGTTTCAGTACTGCCACGCCCCTTGCTCCGTCTTTCAACAAAAGCTTTTTGGCGAATCCGGCAGGCACTGTACTCCCTCATGTTGTGGAAGCTGTCCTCAGTAAAATGTGCAGCACACAATAGCAAATTGGGGTTATAATGCTCAGGGACAGAGTTAAAAATTGCAAAATAAATTGCAACCACTGTTTCCTGACATCATCCGCTTTTGGAAGCCCAAACAAAGACGTTTGGGCACGGAGGTGAAAAAAAACAGCGTTTCAGGCGGTCGCGCACCGGACGAGAAGCGCAGCGTCGCGTTGCGCCACATCTTTAAAATTCAAATACATTATTTTGTATGAGTGTAGGCACATCTGCGGCGCCGTTCGGCGTCTGTCCGCGGCGCCCAGCTATGTCGTGTTGTACTTGTAAGAATTGTTCTAGACATGCCGAAAATTTGAAGCTACAGCACAGCAGCTCTTCTTCTTCGTTTTCTCTGATGCACTAACTCTGCAGCAGCACTTCTTCTTCATCATCTCGTCTGATGCACTCACTCAACCAAGCGTTCTAACCACAACCTCGCCCCTCCCCACCCCCCAACCATTCGAATTTCTGTAGGCGGGAATTATTTTGATAATAATGATATTCTAATGGGCCTCTTTGTGATATCACAAAGCCCGGAAAACAAGCGCTGTAGTCCGTTAAAAAAAACGAAATATCTCCCTTTGGAGTGGACTTTGAGATTTGTAACTTTCTAGATCTTTTTTATACCCGAACATACACACTACACACTGATTAAAATTAAAAAAGTGAAAAAGCATCATAGGACCCCTTTAACTAAATCGTTCCAAGCGGTTCTGGAGTCAACAACTCATTGATTCATTGAGCTGAGAACACGTGTCTGATTCGTGATGTGCAGAGAATCGATGAGTGAGTTGATAGAGCATTTAGAGTAAAGCGAGGATTTAAATAATGTACCAAAATTACTTTTTAACAAATTTGATGAATCAATGTGATTTATTATTTGATTGAATGACAATTTAATCAAAATAAACGGAGTGGCTGTCAATAAATAACATTTGTGATTGTCATGACGCAATAGAATCACTGAAGGATTTTTTGATCAAAACAAAAGAACCAGTTCACTGAAATTGGGGTTTCCATCAGTAATTTGCTTTGAAATGAGTCTTACTGTTAAAAAGCTGTTACTCTTTAGTTTCGAATGCCAAAAAATGGTTTTATATTTGGACATTTGCTCTGGCTATTGTTGGATCTTATTGAGATTGCATGCTGTTTTACTGCTCTTTCACTTTTGGTAGGATCTGTGTGACTCTGGTTTTGCTGACAAATAAAAGTGACTATACCAGCTCATACCTTTTGGTTTGCTGTGTGCTTGGATACATCTCACTTTTGAAACCACTAGACCAACAAGTTAAGTGAGAAATGTGTTCTCCTGATCCTGCCAGGTTACCTTGGAGACTCCGATATAGACCCCCGCCCCCCTCTTACCTCTGTTACCAAGACAACGTGAGACTGGGATCCAAGCAGATATGAACTGGCTGAGGCCAAAGTTGTTAAAGATAAAGTACACTAATCAATAAGACCTTATAGATGATTTGATAAAGAGTAGTGGAAGAGAAGTTGAATTAAACTGTGATTAACTATCAAGAGATATCTTTTGTTATACTTTTCTGTGACATGATATTTAGATTAGTGTTTGATCAATATGGGTTTTTCAATTTGATTTCTAAATTTTACATTTGGTCCCTCCCATATTTGGAAATTTGGTTACCTTGCAAACTGCCACAGTGCTTTTTTTAATAGGGGTCTGACTGTTGTTAGTGACGCCATTGTCTTCTGTGACTCTCTCATCTTGAAGCAGACATGTGTAATTGATGTCCTGAAGTGTGACTGTCTGTTATGTAGTTGTATGGTGTTTTGCAAGATAGTTTCAAAAACCTTTCTTGCACTGAACATTTAGTTCGAACTGACTGAACTCATCCACTCAAATGCATTACATACAGGAAAACTTGTGGTCAAAGTTGGTCAAGGCAGAATATTTATTAGATATTTCAAATGCAGTCCTGGCATTAGTTGATTTCCATTAATGTTGTAGTCTTTAATGGTTTGCATTCTGTTATGTAGTAGCAAGTAGTACTGGGTGATTTATTAAATATACACAATATATTCTTAACAGTTTTTCGCTTGCTATTTTACCATCACATTTCCTAAAATTCACATCATTGGTTTGTGATCCATTCTTGTCTTGAGGCTCTCTTTTTAAGACAGCAGTGTTTGCACGGAAGCCAATTTTCATATATTTTAGTAAAATATCTGTAGGTAAATATTGCTATTTTGTAATAAGTATTATATTGATGCATATAAATGGAAATGATCGATTAATTATGATTCTTCCTGGGATTTTATGGTCTATTAGTGTAAAACATTAAATACACTTTTACTGTTTTTGTTTTTACATCTTAACATTATGAATCATGGTGACATCGTATATATATATATATATAAAATGTATACATGTATTTATTTTTTACTTATTTGTTTTTAACAACTGGTATTAAGGATTGATTTCACATGCCTTAAAGCCACTACCAGCACTCCTTTGACTAAACAGGTCTCATATGTTTGGCATTTAAATGTCTCATCAGACTGATCAAATGTTAGTGAACAGATAAGGCTTTGTGTTTGTGTACAGAAGCCCCTATCTGTGTTGTCACCTTTATTTTACTGGAACAGGAATGGAATGCTACTATGGAAACGATTGTTATTCATATAAATATGCTCTTTATTCTTGGGCTTCGACCTGAAATCATAATATAGGACCCATACTGCACATTCTTTCAGTTTGTTCATAAGTGTGCTCGCTAAAATTCTTCATAATATCAGATTGATTGCGTTTTGAAACATCTTAGAGGCTAGAGTCGCTCCTTAACTTACATACTGTATGTTGTAAACCAGAATCAGTTAGTTGTAATCAATACATGCTGTTTGGTAAATAGTGGATAAACCTTGTCCTTTCTGTCGTTTCCTTGTACATGACCCAGTTGCCCTTTAAGGGATGTTGAAGAGCAGTGCTGGAATGCCAGATGACTGTCTGTGTCTCCTTTCTGACCTTACTTCTCCTCCGCCTGCAGTACCGCCAGTAACTCTCCACGCAGTACTCCTGGCAGCTCGCCCTCCCTGCGCCGCCGTGTGCTGGGAGGAAGAGCCAGTGAAGGGGAGACTGGCGGGGACAGAAGCGGAGGGGGTTCAGAGAGCCCCCTGCCTCCCACTCCCTCCTCATCCACCTCCTCCTACCCGCTCGCAGCCCGACACTTCACCCGCAATGCCAAGGTAAGCCACGTTCTCGCCTGGTGAGATTGGTTAATGGTCCTCACTCTAAATGTCTGAATATCATCTGAATGTTTGATATGATGGGTGCTTGCTCTTCCGCCCACATACTGAGCGCTGTATTGCTGTTCTGTTCTGAATGAATAAGGCAGGAAGAATGCAAGTGTTGCAAACATTTATTTAGAAATTGTTCTGAAAGATAAAAAAATGTTTTTTAAACAGAAGATTAAACAGGTCCTAGTTAACACAATCATTTTACTCCTGTAATGTGACATATTTCTTTATAATATTTATAAATAAGTTTTGTAAGAAATTATAGTCTGCCTCGACCCAGCTTCCACTCCAAATTGTGTATTAAACTATGCTCCTTTCTCTACAAAGAGCTTAATTATCATATAGATAGTTCTTTCCGATCTTAATCATATGTAAATAGTACCTCCGGAGCGATAATTTGTCACTTATAGCGTGGGAGAAGCAGCAGGTCGTCAAGAACCATCTGCTGACCAAAAGGGTACATGAAATAACTGCTATGGATTCTGTTTAATCTTATCACCTGAACATTTGGTTGTTCCCACTTGAGTCTACCGAAGATGTGGGAACGGAAGGCTATCACTTTCATTGTTATCCGCAATTTACATTTAAAACGAAACTTAATTTACATGTTGAGCGGGAAGATGAACGTAATGCAGTATAAAATGATTGAGCTTAGGATGTTCGGAGTTCAGTCTGACTCCGTTGAACCCAAGGTACTACATGTACTTTGTCACTACTATTCTGTAATAAAAGTTATTCTTCATCAAGATCTTCGACGTCTTCACTTTTTCTTACAGTTTATAATATCAAGTCCCGTCCAACGCTTCACTAAGATTTTTGAAAGAAGTCTGTTATGCTCACAGAGGCTGTGTTTATTTGACTAAAAATGCTGTGAAAACAGTAAAATGGTGACATATTATTGCAATTTAGAAACTTTCTATTTGAATTCATTTTAAATTGTAATTTATTCCTATGATGGCAAAGTTGAATTTTCAGCAGCCGTTACTCCAGTCTTCAGTGTCACATCACCCTTCAGAAATCACAAATAAGTTTTAATTTTCTTTTGACCAGTAGTGTACATCACGGATTGATTAGGCATGAAGAATCTGCATTGGATATTCAGGTTTGCAGTCAGTATCCTGAAACACAGACAGCATGCACTGGTTGAAACATATGTGAATTTTTATTTTTTTATATAATTTTTATTTTTTTGAATAATATGCACTTATGAATTGTGCACAGTAAGACAAATAACAATCATTAAAAAAGTAAATAGGGTCCATTTTGATTGTTCACTTTAAACTGAGCTTGTACATGTTTATGCAATTAATGTAATCTTTGAAAAATAAAAATGGAAATCAAGACCCTTTTTCATCTTTTCCTCTGTTTCAGAAAATGCAGAGCTGGTATAATGTAAGTATCCTGGGGTCTTGGCAAGTTCACGCCTCTGTGTTTTTGCTTTAGCTGACAGTGCTGGTTTCCTCCGCTCATATCTCTGTCTGATATATAGGTTCTGAGCCCTACGTACAAACAGAGGAATGAAGACTTCCGTAAACTCTTTAAAAAGCTGCCTGATACAGAGCGTCTCATAGTGGGTGAGTGTCACTACTTCATGAGTAAAGCCAAGGAACGTAATGAGTGATATTATTTTAAGCGCAGCACTGTGTGATGATCACATGGCCTCTGGTTGTTCATTTTATGTTGTTTTCTATCTAGACTACTCATGTGCACTGCAGAGGGACATTCTACTCCAGGGCCGTCTCTACCTGTCTGAGAACTGGCTCTGCTTCTATAGTAATATCTTCCGATGGGAGACTACGGTAACCCTCACTTTACTGAAAACATTTACTTTTGCTGTAACAACTACAGGTCAAGAGGAAATTGAGAAACAAGAGACCAAAAAATGCAGATGAGCTCAAAGAAACCTTATAAAATCTTTTATAACATGAATGATTTTACTGTCCATTGCTGAATAAAAGTATTAATTTCTTACTTACCCAAAACATTCACATGGTAGTTCATAGATATTAATTAGCATATTTGTGCAACCTTTAGTCTGATCCATTAGCTGAGGTAGACATCATTTATAAATCCTTTATATTCTTTCTCTCTCTAAATATCACCAGATAACCATACTGCTGAAAGATGTGACCAGTCTGACCAAGGAGAAGACGGCCAAGCTCATCCCTAACGCCATCCAGATAAACACTGAACATGAGAAGGTACCGCACTGCAGACATTGGATATGCATGCTAAAATTACCATTAATGGATTTCTTTTGTTAGCTGCATTTTGAACCTCCTAAGACAATAAATGTTCTGCCTTGATTAAAATCCGATCTTGCATTTGTCAGCACTTCTTCACATCATTTGGGGCAAGGGATCGCAGCTACATGATGATCTTCAGACTATGGCAGAATGCACTGATGGATAAGGTGAGAATTGCACTAGTGACAGACAGTGCACATTTTATCTGTATAAAAGACACAACCATTTGAAGTCTCCTGTCAGAATCAGTGCTGTGTATTTGTCGGTGTGTAGACAATTTCATTTGGCAGGTGACCAACATTGCTTGGCGATTGTCCATTATAATTAGCACCTGGCAAGATGCAGGTGGTGACTACAGATGCATTGCAATGCAAGGCTACAACATCTTCTGCAAGCTTATCTGTTAGAACTTAACACTAATATAAAGGTTCTGCGGCTTATATTGTTGCAACTAACATTCAACAACTGCTACGTCTGGAATGTTTTCTTGTAGTTCAAGTTTTAGTTAAAAAATAAAGTATCTTAAAATCATTCAACAGTAGGTTATTATTTTTAGATAAAACTCTAAACTCCAAACTCTAGTAAGTTGCCTTTCAAGGCAGCATTTTTAAGTAAGCTAATTCCAGAACGCATTGTAGTTGAAACGTCAAACAGAGTCAGTGGGAATGTTGATTATAAATATACTTTATTATTATTAAAATAGCTAAATACAATCTGCAATTAAAATTAATATAACTAATTTTTAAAAATCCTGTCGTTTTTACAGAAAGAAACTGGCAGTTGTGGTTGCCAGAATAATTCTCTAAAAATACAGCAAAAAATGTAAACATCTTTACAAAGCAACCTGCATATTTTACAGTTTAACATTGTAATTTACAAAAAAAAAAAGATATTTACGTTTTTTCACTGTAAATTGTTTATAGGTTTTATAATAATATTAAATAACTATATTTATAAGTTTTTCAGTTATTTATTCGTTTTTCACCATTTGATCTGTTAACCAATTAACAGTTTATTTTACTGTAGAATTTTTACAGTGTTTTACATTTAAAATTAAAATATATATTTTTTTACATTGTACTATTTCAACCAATTTTGCATTATGCATGATTTTTTTTTTTACCTTATTACGCTGGTAGCTAATAGCCTTAACAAACTGATTTATATCATGAAATGGTGCTTTAAAGTTTTAAATGCTGTGTCACCACCTCTACTGCCTCACAGAAATGGTGTTGATGCAGTTTTTAGCCTGGAAGTGCCCTGCACCAAGGTTTCTACTGAAAGTACTGAGATTATATTTCTCCTCCACAGACTCTGTCTCCTAAAGAGCTATGGCACATCGTTCACCAGTGTTACGGCACTGAGCTGGGGCTTACTAGTGAAGATGATGACTATGTCTCCCCTACTGCTGAACATATGAATGGCCTGCTGTGAGTCCACACTGAGAGGAATCTGTTCATGAAATTGTATTTATTAAATTTACCTTAGAACACAAGGACAGACAGAAGGCATATATACAGTGTACCATGTTATTACCCATCTATCTATATTTTATTTTATTTAGTTCAAGAAGGCCATATTATATACATTACTAGAAATTTATTTTTAATTAAATTTACCAAAAGGACACTGTGTACCTGTGTTTATTCTGTTTTATTTTATTAAATTTATCGTAGAACACAAGGGAAAACAAATGTGATGAAAGCTGAATGTGTACATGTATCTATCTATATTTTATTTATTTATTTTTTTTATAAAAAAAGGCCATAGTATATAGATTGCTCTCATTTTAATTTTTCCCTCTAAAGTCCACTTAGAATACCAGTAGGAAAGCATTTTAGTTTTGCATGACAGTTTTCCTCCCTCTCATTGATCCTTGGCATTAAATGTACAGTTTTTGCTACTGTACCTTCAGGCTTATATAAGTTTCTCTGCTTACTGCATAATTTGCTGTCATTGCTGCCAAGTTGATAAATACTGAATGGTTGAAATGTAAACATTGTTGACATGTCAGTGTTTTTGCTGCTTTGGTCAGGGAGTTCTGAGTTCTGTATATTAGACTATGACAACCCTGACACTTACATCTGTCTGTTTCTGTCCTGTAGGCCAGGCGAGGAGCCGGTCTCCGTCACTGACCTGCTGGATCTGGGATCAGTGCCGGTAGCTCCGGTGGACTCCTCTCCACCCTCATCTGCCTCAGTTCTTCCCTGCGCTTCAGGATGTTCACCTCCATCCTCCTCTTCCTCTTTCTGCCAGCCTGTGGAGGTGCCGTCTACTCGGACCAGCATCGAACCTGAGCCCAGTCCACCCAGCTCCCAGAACTCACTGCTCCCCACCACAAACACTGGAACTGCCCCGTCCTCAACTGTAAGCGTCAACCTACTGTGAAATACCTGAGTGGTTACACTCAAAGAACATTACAATGGAATTACGTTTTAACAATAACAGCACTGGTTTGAGAGTGTTTATTCTTTTTATAGATCTTGGAGGAAGGCTGGGACAGCCAGTCAGAATCGGCCAATCAGTCACTTCAGTCTCCTCCCACTGTCCCGCACAGCCTGGGAAACCTCTCCTCACTGGATATGACCAATGATGAGGAGCTCCCAACTGACCCCAGCAATTCCTCTGACACTCAGGAAGAGAGTGAGTGCTTGTAAATCCTCCTTGTTTCTCACAACAAACTGTGACCTTAATTTCTCAGATTAAAACAAAAGATTGAAAAAATGTGAAACCACTCTCTCTATAGAGTAGATAAATATGCGTCAAATAGCTATGTCCTTGATAAGGAGTCAGACTGGTTCATTTTAACACATTTAATATCCACAGGTGAGGTGGAGTCCTTCTGTGCGGACCTCAGCGGCCGGCTGCATATCAACACAGTTGTTCGCATGAGCGTGGACAAGCTCCACGACCTTCTGTTCTCAGACATTCACTTCATACAGCACCTCTTCTCACAACGTCACTTCACTGGTCAGTTCAGATTTAAAACTGCCATTTTGTAGCTGATTTTGCTACTTCTACATCATTGCATTTTTCATTTTCCTACTGTTGCATTCTGTTTCCCTTCAGCATACTTATTTAAATACTGCCCCTAGTCGACTGGAGTTCCTGCTTGCATTTAATCATTGACTGTGTTGTTGGCTGTTCTATGCATGGCTGGTTTCTGCTGTGTTGTTATTGCTTTTTCCTGCAGCTTTCAGATCCCATGTGTCCTCTTTCTCCCCTCCCCTTTGCTCTTTTCATGCTGTTTGTCCTATAGGGCACTTTGGGGCGGATAATGAGAGCTTGACTATTTGGTTTCGCTGTGTTCTATATAGCATAAAGTTACCAGTCTCATTCTTTTTTTTTTCTTGGTAACTTTATCTGCTTTGTACAGTAAATGACGTCAAACTATTTATGGTAGATCAAGGAATGGTAGCCTGGATAGCACGGTGTGAGAAGTATTTTTTTTCACGTGCTGAGCTTTGTTGTTTGCATGGATAATTGCCCCCTTCCCAGTGCCCCTTGAAGTGCTCTGACTGTAATCATCCACTCTTCTTTTTCCCTGTCCTATAACTGTTCTTTTCCTCTTTCTGGCCTCTCTCTCTTTCATGTGATTGGTTCAGATCTTTCTGTGCACGAGTGGCAGCAGGACAGCAGCAGTGGGAACAGCAGTAGAGTTCTGAGTTACACCATCGCCATCAACAACCCGTTGGGCCCAAAAACTGCTCCTGTGGTAGAAACACAGGTGGGTCCATGCAGCTCTTTTGCTTTGATTGCCTTCATTCTTATTAAAGTGAAAGTTCACGGAAAAATGAACGTTTTGTCATCTTTTACTCATTTTGTTCCAAACCTGTATGCATTTCTTTTTGCAAAACAGAAAGAAAGATAAATGTCATTGTGAGACTTTTTTTTTTTTTTTTTTTTTGCCTATACAATGAAAGTCATTTGGGTCCAATTTTGCCTTGATGACAATTTTCATTTTTAGGTGAACTGTCTCTTTAAATCTGATAACACATACATGTGAAACATAGCCACAAAAATGAATAAGTAAAATGTTATACCTGATCTTTGATGTAATTTATTATTTTTAACCATAATGAACACAATTTTAAAGAAATGTTCCAGATGTACAGTATTAGGGCAGCATGATGTGGGGGTGGGGGGGATCAAATTGTGATTTTTATGATAAAAATTTCAATTGAGATTTAAAATGCATTTTTTAAACAGTTCCAGGTTTGCTGTGCTTGTTTGTAGAGCTGTTCTGATTTGATTTGCTGAAAAATGTTGATTATATATCAATATGACTATAAAATAATAATTGTTAATACTAATAATTAATAAAACAAATAAGAAATGTTACTGTTGTAATGCTTTTAAATTTTTTATACATTTTTAAAAAAATGTTAAGAGTTACAGATTTTCTGTTCTTTTTAGTAGGGCTGCACAATTTGTCCAAAAATTGATTGTATATCAATATGACTAAAATATGATTTATTATTATTATTATTATTATTATTGATAAATTGTAAAAAACGTATTACTATTGTAAAGCTATTTCACTAAAATAAAAAAGTATTTAAGAAAAATAATATAATAATAATAATTATTATTATTTTCTTTAACAACATAACTACAGAACGGCTGCTTTAATTTCTTCTTTTTCAAACATTAAACCACTAAGTTTTTTAATATGGTGAAAAACAGCAGAGAGCCCTTAAATCTTCTCTTTTTTTAAATTAAATCACAGCCTTTGTGATTTGGTAATATTGTGATTTCATTTTTATTTTGATTAATCATTCAGCCCTAGTTGAGATTTGTTAATGTTAGATGTTAGATTTACATGGTTTATATAGAACAGCAGTTCCACCACTAAAATGACAATTTAGCCACCTTTACAGCTCTAATAACACATATAAACATAAAGTGCTTAAAAAAAATACAAGCTACATATTTCTGCTTTTTTATATTTACAAATGCTCAAGACTTCCTTGATTTTTGTTTTTACAAATTGAGGCATTTTTAAACAAAGCTTGTACTGAACCCAGTACTCCTTTAATGATGGTTTTGTGTATTTTGTCATGTTGCGCAGACTCTCCACAAGAGCAGCACCCGGGGGGAGTGTTACGTGGTGGACTCGGAGGTCATAACCTCAGGCATCCCCTACCAGGACTACTTCTACACTGTACACAGATACTGCCTCACCTCTGTCAACAAGCACAAGAGCCGCCTCAGGTAGAACTTCCTGACCATTGTTATGTGCGTATTGTTATGCTTCAAACGCAAACACTGCTGAGGGACCCATTGTGTGTTTGTCTGCAGGGTCTCGTCTGATATCTGCTACAGAAAGCAGCCGTGGAGTCTTGTGAAAGCTCTGATAGAGAAGAACACTTGGAGCGGCATTGAGGAGTATTACAGACACATGGGTAAATAGGTTCTCATCTCAATGCAAATATTTGTTGTGACATTGGTGCTAAAAATCACCCCCTGCGTCCCTCGTCAGAGATGGAGGTGTGTAAGCTGGAGACGCTGTTACAGTCGGAGATTTCTGTAGTGAGCACCGGGGAAGTGCCTTCTGCGGACTCTGCCAAGACGCCACCCGGCCTGCGCAGACGCAAACGCAACTGTCCCAGACGAGCAGGAGAGCGGGAGAGAGAAAGAGAGGGAACGGGAGGAGGTGCCGGGGAACGGGGCGACCGAGGAATTGGAGTTGAGCGTGAAAGGAGAGAAGCTGGTGGGTCCCTCGTGGGTCGGTCCACGCAAGGGAGCACCAGAACGGATTTTTGTCAATTCTGATTTGCGTGACCATGTGGAATGTGTTGACATCTAGTGGTGGATTGTGGAATTGCTTTTACTAGACTAATCAGGGATGTGATTTTTCCGTATTTATACAGATTTCCGTAATTTCTGACCTCAGAAGTATGAACCACGTAAATTAAATTAAATCTGAGGGGAAAAAACGACAGAAATTGAGACCATCAATTTTAGCATTGTAAATTTACTGCTGTTCTGTAAAAGAAATTATATTGTTATTTTTATTAAATGCTGAATTTTATTTTACAGTACAATACTATTATTGCAATAGTAATGTGTCTTAAAATTTTTTATAATTTTTAAATTTTATAAAATTAATATTTTTAATAATAATATTTAAATATATGATAATGATAACAAAAATAACATTATGCTTTTACTGGAATAAAAAGATGTGTGAATTTTTCGACCTGAGATGTATGACCAACGTGATTTGTGTAAATTTGACCAAAAAAAAAAATCTTCGTAATATAAAGAACAGCTCTATAGTTTTAATGTCATAAATAGTTGTATCATAATTTTACTACTGTTCTATAAAATAAATTATTATGGTTATTATTATTGTTAAATACTTTAAAAATATTACAGTAATAGTATGTCTTTATTGATTTATAATGAATAATCATATAATTTAATAAAGTAAAACTAATATTTTGTATAATAATAGTTTAGGTTTTCCTTTTGTAAATTATGTATTTAAATTTTACTATTTAATACTTAAATATTAAATTATATTTATTTAGCCATAAATATTACTATTGTAATTTTACTGTTGTTCTGTAAAATAAATAAATAAATAATGATAATAATAATTATAATTAATTTTTATACAATTAAAAAATGTATAGTAAATTACTAATATTGCAATAGTAATCTTTGAATTGTTCAATAATTATATAATAATTTTATATAATATATAAATCAGGTTTTCTTTCTTTCTTTTTCTTTTTTTTTTTTTTTCCTTTTCTGATCACATGCCTGCTAATGAGTCATTTTCCTGTTCTCCAGGTGCTCAGTATGTGAAATTAGGGGAAAGGTGGCGTGGAGCCGGCAACAGCAACAATAGCATCTCCACCATACTGCTCATCGTGAGCTTCATGTGAGTGTTTTCACCTTTGGCAGTCTGTAAATATTACTCTGTATGCATTTGTAATTTCAACATTAACACAAACCGCTGTATCATCAGATGAACAAAATTCAATCTGAGCTCATTGAGACTGCCAGGTTGTCATCACTACAGTAGTGGCTTCTTTTTCTGCACATTAAGCTCGGCTCTGATTTCTCAAGAGCAGAACCGTAATGATGACTGCCTCATTGGACGACACGTTTTGATAATGTTTATTTTTAAGATCAGCGTGAAGCCTATGAATCATTCACAAAAAAATAAAATTCTGTCATATTTTACTCGTGTCCTCATGTCATTTGAAGCTTGCATGGGTTTTTATCTTCTGTGTAACACAAAAAGACATGTTTAGCAGAATTTTCCTGCTGCATTTTTCTGTACAATGAAAGCAGATGGGGACTGGGGCTTTCACTGTACGGTTTTTCAATAAAATTCAGTATATTTTTAGAAAGATATTATGTGGCTTCAGAAAACTTGGAATAAAGCATACAAGTCATGTAGACTACTTTTTAGAGCATAGCATCTCTAGTCCCCATCCACTTTCATTGTATAAAAAAAGAACAGACTAGACATGCTACAAAATATCTTCTTTTGGGTTCCACTGAAGAAAAAAACAATGCAACATGAGGGTGAGTATATGATATACGAGTGAACTATCCCTTTTAACACACTTAACACTTTTCCGTGCATAGTAATATCACATCCTGGTTAGTGTGTTTTTCTGTTCCTCCTTTCTTTCGCGTCCTAATATGTCTCCTTGCTGATCCTCTCTCTCTCTCTCATCTCGCTTTACTCGCTTCCTCCTGCATATAGGATCTGTGTCAGGTAGAGACTGTCTTTGTACTTCAAGAAAAACGCACACACACTTTTTCATGACCGGATCATCATTGCTATTACATCATTGAGCATAGACGACTATATTGAAATCTCTTCTCTCATCTTCCTTCAGTCTGGTGGTTCTGGTGGCTCTGAACATGATGCTGTTCTACAAACTCTGGGCGCTGGAGCGGGCAGCACACACGCTGGAGACCTGGCACTCGTACTCTTTAACGGACAGGTATGGTAAAACTAATTGAGTAGATGTACACACACGCTGCTTTTCAGCATGCTGATTCGGTACTCTTTCTCTCCGCAGTCCTCTTCCGCAGACAGCAGGAGAGTGGGTGCAGATCCTGCAGCTCCAGAGGCAGTTCCACCAGGCCCAGATAAACAAATGGCATCAGATCCTACAGTCTTCTGTCACACTTCTGGATCAGGTGTGTTCCTGAGCTGAACTTAAGATGTCGAAACATTGCATTTGCTGAAAACAAATTAGAAGTAATAACAATCTGTCTGTCAATCAGTCTGTGAATATTTAGTCTTTTTATTACTCTTTCTTGAGATTGGAAGTGCACATTTTGTTCTATAATTCTGTATTGAATCAGAAAAATGACTAGAAATCGTGACCAGAATAGATAACATGACCAGCACATCAACACTTTTGTAATGTTTTTCAGTAGAGGTCGACCGATAGTGGATTTTGCCGATACCGGCCGATTAATCGGCAAAACCGATACATCGGTCGACCTCTATTTTTCAGTATTGGGGACTTTTTTAGAAGTTAAAGGCAACACAAAATTGATTTTGCGGTGCATTTATTAAGGGATAAAGTTGGTCATTTTTGGTCATGCTTTAAATTAGTGGTCGACCGATATATCGCCAACGCCGATATATCAGCCAATATTTGGCATTTTTTAAATATCGGCAGTGGCCGATAAGTTTTCCTGTTTGGCCGATGCGTTCGAGGCGGGACTTTTATTTTGACGGCGAAATGCAAACTTAGTCGGGTCCAGTTGTGAGATCTTGTGAAGTGTGTATGTGTATCCTGCATGATCGCGTGTACTCCGTGTGACGATCGGTCCATGCGAATTACTTTGTCATCTAAAGTATAAGTATGTTTATTTAACACATTTATTTTTTAATAAATTTTCAAATATTAATTAAAATAAATAAAATCATATCGACTTTATATCGGCCATCAGCCACCTTGCTTTCCAAGATATCGGCATCGGCTGTCAAAAAAACATTATCGGTCGACCACTACTTTAAATTTATCCCACTTTTTACATGTCTACTAGCCAAAAACGTCAATAAATGGATATGATATATTGATTTAAGTTGAAATTATTGTATTATCTGAGACAAAAGAGAGTGTCGAGTGATGAGAAGTATCAAACTAGCACAGTTTTTCAGCAAGATATTTGAAATACAAATATTTGACTGCAGAATGCTGTGATTGACCAATCAGAATAAAGCATCAACTTGTAACAATTTGAGCATATTTCCAGATGAGTTTATTTATTCAGATTTGAGCTGTTATTGCATGAAGTAAAAGACATCTCAGAGGTAGAGAAGGATTCATTTGTTTCTGGAATAATAAATTCCGTGACAGAATGAAAACAGCTCTGGATTCTTTGACAGACATTTCTTCTGTCCAACAAAGTTGTTGAAGTTTCAT
The DNA here is from genome assembly GCF_001515605.1 of Sinocyclocheilus anshuiensis. Taxonomy (NCBI): domain Eukaryota; kingdom Metazoa; phylum Chordata; class Actinopteri; order Cypriniformes; family Cyprinidae; genus Sinocyclocheilus; species Sinocyclocheilus anshuiensis. The sequence goes on along the minus strand of NW_015536494.1, from coordinate 19,916 downwards.
ACTTGTTACCCAGTAAATTAATAGCTGGATCAGTGGTGTCACTAAAGTGTCAAAAACCCATTAAAAAACAGACCTGTATGACCAGGCTGGAGCGACAAACCAGCTTAGGCTTAGGATATTGGCTTTAATATCTATAGCAATGATAAACTGTGTGCAAATGAGACAAGGTACATTTCTTATGAAAGTAAAAAAAGGGTTATTTTGATTTCCTCTTTCATGTAGATGAAACGGTCTCTGGAGAAGCTCCACAGAGGAATGATCACACCAGAGGTGCAACATGAGTCTGAATCAGAACCAGGAACTTTGATGGATCAGTAAGAGCGTAAGGTAACCCCTTCACCCTACCGTTTACAGACTCTGGTCCCCGTGACATAGCCGTCCACGAGGGGCTAAATCATGGACGGGAGATGGTGCTCAACTCAGTGACATTAACATTGGGATTGATGTGGGTATCTTTTATCTTACCCAAGTGTCCCAACAGCAGCTACAGGACTTTATACTAACTGTATAAAACACATTCAACTCTTTTATCAATCGGAATATCATGAACTCTGGGTCTGAAGCAATAACACACATGAACGGGGCATTTGTGACTTCAGCTGTGCTGCATCTGGAGCCGTTTGGTCCTACTGCGTGTCTGAAAAAGCTGAAGGTGAGCTTTTAGAAAACTGAATTTCATCAAAAAAGAGCTGTTAAAGATTTCAAAGAGGGAAGTGTATGAAATCAGCCTCTGAGAGACCTCTCAACTGGTGATTTCACAATTTTAATGTTTTCATGGAAGAGAAATGTCAGTTTTCTCTCGTGTTATGTTACTGTTTTGCTGATTTCAGAGCTGAAACTGAAACTTCTTTAGAGTGTGTCAGACCATTACAGTATTTATTTAATAGACTTGAATTACAGTCTGACGTCATTGTGTTTCTGCTCAAACAAGGACCAATGTGGAAATGGGTGGAATGAGTGGTATTAATATGAATTCCCATTTTAGCAATAATCATGTGGAAAAATTGTAATGACAGTTAGAAGTTAATCTACAAGAAAGAATGCAAAAGAGTCAAATGTGCAACTGTTACTTAGGGTAAAGTTCCAGAGTGAAGATTGTTTTTACACACTTACATGGTTGGTTACAATAGTTACAGTTTTAACCATTTCTTCTTTCTCCCTAATATTTTGGTTATTATTTTTGTTTTAAATCCCTGTGTATTTATGACTTAGGGGTGAAATGAGCTCTTTTGTGTAGTTGAGGTGTCGAGTTTCACTGGAATCAAACTTGAACTGTTCAGGGTTATTATTAGCTTATATAGCTTATATTAGCTATAACGTGTACACAGATCGAAGAACTTCAGTCGTTCCTCAGACTGGACATTTGGGACCAACCAGAACTCAGGAGGACTATTGTGAGTTCACTCAACACTGTAGGCCAGTCTCATACAGAACATGTCTGTGTGTTTCACCTCAAAATCAAAAGAAAATAGAAAGAGATTAGATTTTTATTTTTTTTTTGCATTGTGCCAATTTCATGGCAGTTAAGCACCCCTCACAATTTGTATTTTTTATTAATTATATCTATGATTTTCACTGATGTAATAATGAAAATCATCTTGTGCAGACCATTATTATTTTACATTAAAATTAGCATCATTTAGAAACCATAAAACAAATACTGTCGAGTGGTATAAATAAAATATATTATTTTATTATCCTCAATAATGGGAATTGAAATAAAAAATGTCACAATGCAGAAAAAAAAGTATTGATTTTAATGTGAAATATGATGTGCATGTTCTTTGTGAGATTCACCAAGAGGCTACGAGTTTGATTTTTTATTATTTTTTTTTCCTTTGTTTCATCAGTTTCATTTGGACAGTCTGTTACTGATGTCCCCTGTCAAGCCATTTCATTTCTGTCCCGATATTTGTGGCCTCACTCTGTCATGCCCTTCAGCCTCAGAGAACTCTCCCTCCTCTGAGTGTGTTATTATCAGTGTCTGTCTGTCTGTCTGTCTGTGGGCGCTGCTGTGCAAAGCCCTTACTAAGTGATGAAAGCATGTGCTATTTATTCGGGTCAGGGAGGGAGAGAGCGAAGGTGGGATGTATTGTATAGACACAATTGTAAAGGCGACTTGTGACAGTCACAAATGTTTCATAAAAAATGCCAAAAAAATGTAATATTATGCGTGTATTACTGATTGGATAATTTCCTTTTTTCACAGGTTAATACTTCCTGAGCAGTGGGAAAGTTGGTATGATTATGATTTTGTATGCTCATTGCTCATGTTATTGGTGCTAAATTATCATTAGTGATCCTTATTAATGTTGCAAACAGTTAAGAGTGATACTTTTTTTTAAGGGATTCTTTAAATATAAAGTCCAGTGAATGGTGTTTAAAAAAAAAAGAAATTATAATTGTCTACTGTAGTGTCACCTTTGACCAATTTAATGTCCTTGCTAAATGAAAGTATACTTTTTTTTTTCTCACCCCAAACTTTTGAATGGTAGTGTATCATGATTTCCACCCAAAAAAAGTTAAGCAGCAAAAAAATTGTTTATAACATTGAAAAATAAGAGATGTTTCTTGAGCAGCAAATCAGCATATTAGAATGATTACTGAAGGATCATGTGACACTGAAGACTGGAGTAAAGAAATTACATTTTAAAATTTATTTTAATAACAAATTGTATCAGTATTTCACAGTTTTTGCTGTATTTTCCTATATGATGGACCCTTAATCTTTTGATAAAATCAATGCATGCAGGTCAAGAGAGGAAGGCTTCAGAAGACACATCAGCTGTATTTTTAAATGTATTTTATTATATACTATCTTGTCCATAATCTATTTGGCAAGCAACATTTTCACTTCAACATGAAATTGATGATGGAATTGTTGCGGCCGTTAGGTTACTGTACAGACTCCCACAGAGGTGCAGACATTGTCAGACAGTGATGATATTCTGTGACATCTAAGTGTTAGTACGATACCATCGATGTTGTAGTAATCACAGCAGCTGTGGAGTTAACGAGAATGAAATGGATCTGGTGTTACAACTGTGTCGGTGTTTATGACGGTATTCATAAAAGCGTATTTAAAATCATGCAGTAGAAATCTACCAATTTAACAACCAACCGAATGAAAGATATAAAAAGTAAGAAAACCAGAGCTGGGAAATCTCAAGAATGTTCATTCATGCATAAAGGCAGTGAGACTTTGGCAGTGTTGTGCTGCCCTCTGTAGTCACTACCAGAAATTGGCTACTAAGAGGGAGAGGAAAGACTGGAAGCTTGTGAATGAATACAATTGATTCCTGCTTTCTCGTTCCGTTTTCTTTTGAAATCATCATGCACGAAGAGCCAGAGGCTTAAACATCGTTCCTACAGGAGGCACACTTGAAACTTGAAGTCATTCTCAATCGATTTCATGAAGCCCTTGAATATCTTGTCAGCGAAGACAAAAAGAAAAGGGGAGGAACTGTGAGGCAAACATGAGAAATGATCCTCTACGGCACATTGTTAATAATATATTTATCACATTAGTTTCGGTAGCTGAATTCGGCTATGAATCTTACACAACAATGCACTTTTCTGACACCTGTGATATTAACATGTGACATTCTTTTGCTTCTCTATTATTTCTTTTAAGAGAATGATTTGAATAGCTTTATACGCTACTCACAATGTCTGCTTTTTTTTCCCAGAACAGATATTTTGTGCTTTATAATGCTAAAAATCTTTCCTATTTAATACCAAGCCAGTAAAGACTAACTAGAGGGTGCTGGTCGTGATGTTTTGTAGATGCAGTGACAATTTGAGTGAGCTATTACATATCAGTGAGAAAAGTTATGGTTAGCTTACCAGTGGTTAGTTGAGTTTGTTCTGGTTCAAATCCGCTGTACGTGACAGGTGCAGTTTTCCTCTTCTTCTTCTGAATTTTTTGCCGTATTCCGCACCATAGGCAGGTGCAGTTTTCAGACAGGAAGCTCTTCTTGTAAATGTGCGTTAAAGGGTTAGTTCACCCAAAAATGAAAATTAGCCCATAAATTACTCACCCTCAAGTCATCCTAGGTGTATATGACTTTCTTCTTTCAGACGAATCCAGTCGGAGTTATATTAAAAATTGTCTTTGATCTTTCAAGCTGTTTAATGCCACTCAGCGGGTGTTGCATGCATCAGTCCAAAAGCAGTTAAATAAAAAGCGCCCATCCATAAAAAAAGTGTCTCACACGGCTCCGGGGGGGTGAACAAGGGCCTTCTGTAGCGAATCGATGTGTTTTTGTAAGAAAAATATCCATATTCAAAACGTAATAATCACTTTAATGTAGCTTGCGCCAGCAGTTGTACACGGAAGCAGTTCCGGGCAGATGACGTATGAGT
>NW_015536494.1:4042-15241 GCF_001515605.1 Sinocyclocheilus anshuiensis | reverse complement strand
TAACAGGAGCAAAGGAAGCAAAGTTTCTTTACTTTAGCAAAGGAAAACCAGTCTCCTCTTGGCTTATATCGAAATCCTCCGACATTCTTCTTTACAAATCCTCGTTTTGTACTTCTAATTAGTGACCGTTGTTTTGTTATGATCTCTCCCCTGCGCTTCCGCGTGCGTCACTTCTGAGCGGCGCATGCGCAAAGCTGACCTCATACGTCATCCGCCTGGAGCTGTTTCCGTGTAGGACTGTCGTCTGAAAGAAGAAAGTCATATACACCTAGGATGACTTGAGGGTGAGTAATTTGTGGACTAATTTTCATTTTTGGGTGAACTAACCCTTTAATAGTTGTTGGCATTCGCTATGTAAGGTTAATCACAGTCCCCAACTGCCAAACATGAGATGTTATGATTTCTCTATATATTAGAGGTGTAACGGTACACAAATATCAGGCTCGGCAAGTACTTCGGTTTTGAAGTCATGATGTCATGAGCAATTTTACTCAACGTAACGCTGCTCTTTTTAATAAACAGTGCTTTACTGAACAAACCAGACAGTTCTGTTAGGAAAAAAAATCGTGACGCACTTTATGGTTTTGTTCTAAAGAAGGGAAGAAATTTGAAGTGCTTCCTCTTTTGGAACATATTTTAGCAAAATGTATATTTTGGTCAGAATGATTGCACTGTCACGCTGTCTGTTTGTCATTTACAGATTAAGATGTAAGTTATGCTGATGTAAACAGGTCTTCAATGCCTTAAACAACACATCTTGACAGACGAGTTAGTTTGAAGCTCTCAATTTTAAGAATTTTCGCTACAAATATGTGTACCGTTACACTCCTAATATATATAGGCTATAACTAAGTTTATATTTTATTATTTTTCTATTTATTGATATGTATTTTTGATCTTTAAATAATGATATAAATAGATATGTTTTCACATATTCTATTTGACAGTTCTTATGTTTTTTTTTTTCTCTCTGACTCAGTAAATATACTAGTGATTTTTATACACATTATAATATGTTGTGATGTCCTCTGGCTCAGTAGATATACTGTGGTGACAGTTTTATCCAAGTAAAGCTGAGTTTTCATTATGTGGAAACCGCAAAGATATGTTAAAAGCTCAAACACGTATGTACAAGTCAAGTTCAGTGTTCTGTTCAGCGTTACAGATTCATGCTTGAACCAATGAATGCATCATTCATTCGTTAACCTCAAAGTTGTCATCTAGAGCCTTAAAACAAAACATTTCCTTTTTATGTAATGTGTGACTGTGTGTTTCCCTGATGGTTTAGAATGGCGGTTCTGTCACAGTCGTACACAAAGGTCAAAACAGCGGCCCTGCGGTTTCACAGAGAGCCGGTGAGGGTGACCGAGGAGGCCATTGGTGATGCCATGATGGACAGAGCGTCAAGCTTTTGGCTTGAGACTTTTTTTGGTCCTGAAATGAAAAAAAAGGCAGATTGTTAAGCTGATTTGTAATTCAGAAAAGTCCAGATGTGACCATAATAGTTACATTTAACTAACCCACCTGTGTTATTCTGCCACCGCTACACCTGCAGAATTATCTTTGCTCTCCGAGGTTATAACTAAATATTCCGCCCTAAGAGAACGGAAGGAGGGAAAGAAAGGCAGAAGGGACAGAAAAGGTAATGAAGAAAAGAACAGCAACGAGAACTTGAAAGGTTTTGAGAACAGCAGCTTGCAGAAAATTATAGATCTGTTTAAGATTGAGGGAAATATAGTTTTGAAGGAAGAAAAGCAGTGAAACTAGAGGTGGAAATGTAAATGTTTTTTTTTTTTATCCATAAAATTTATGTTTTAAGGTTTTCGGTGCATGTTTATTAGCTTTGAACCCAGCTTTTCACTTCACAAGATTTTAATTAATGGACTGGAGTCTTGTAGATTATTGTGATGTTTTTATCAGCTGTTTGTGCTCTCATTCTGACGGCACCCATTCACTGCAGAGGATCCATTTGTGAGTAAGTGATGTAATGCTAAATTTCTCAAAATCTGTTCCGATGAAGAAACTCATCTCATCTACATCCTGGATGGCCTGAGGGTGAGTACATTTTCAGTAAGTTTTCATTTTTGGGTGAACTTTTCCTTTAAAAACAATGGTTTTCTCAGCATTGCCACAGAAGCACCAATTTTGGTTCCCCAAAGAACCTTTCAGAGAAACGTTTCTTGGTGTGAAGAACATTTAAAAAATCTAAAGAGCATTTTTCCATTATGAAGAATCATTTGTGGAATGGAAAGTTTCCATGGATATTAAAGGTTCTTCATTTGAACCATTGATGCCAATAAATAACTTTTATTTTTAAGAGTGTATAAGCTATATGCTAAGTTAGCTAAATTAACTTTTACCATATGAACTCTACAGACTTTCTTGTCTGTTTAGGGTGGTATACAAATACACCCTTCAATATGTTTCGTCCATATTTCCTGTTTTAATAGGACATCCCTAAAGGTCCCCTAACAAGGCAGACAGGTGTTTGTTATTAAGGAAGAGCAAAGAGAATGGAAGTCTGAGGAAAATGGAAATGTGAAGACATGTGACTCACTCGCTCTCTCTCAGAGCTTCCTCTCCAGCTGCTGCGATCTTCCTGTAACAGTAGACCATCTCCACCACCAGCCATAACTGCAGCCCGATAATGGACACGTACATCATGATCTCAGATAAGATGGACGCTATGCCTCGTGTAGCTGGGGGTGAGTGAGAAAAAAATTCTCTATATTAGGCTTTTCTATACCTTTCACATTTTCATATAATAACACCTTATATGATTACTTTTGATTCACTACTCTTTTAATTTTGATCAAAAATGATAGAAGTATTTGTGCAGGTTTCAGCACTGTCAGTATTATGTAAGATCTCATAATGTTCAGTGGTGACGTCAGTGCTGATGTGGGCCTGACTCAGCCCCTGACTGGAAGTTAAAGATACTTCTAGCTGAATAATCACTGTCAGCATACATGACATGATGGCTTTGTCCAAGTGGACAGACATGTTCTCAGCTGAAGCATCAAACTGGACATGTGGCCCTTCAGATTTCTAAGAAGCTGATTTTGAAAAATTGCAATTTGATAATTTGTCTATTTTACATTGTATTAAAAGGGGGAAGTGTTTGTCCAAAATACTCTACATCTTCTTGATTTTTCCCCATAAAACACAAAATGAGATATGTTGCTAAATGAATTGCCTTGTGATTACTGGCTATCAAACTGTCTAAAATTGTTCATTAGAGTGGGAGTTTTTGAATTCTTATATTTAAGCTATTAAGCTATTATATTTACATTTTTATATATTATTATTATATATTACATATTATACTTTATTTAGAACATTTTATATTAGTTAGTTGCCATGGCTAATTTAGTTCAATTTTTAAGCTAATAATTATATTTGATTGTATTTTAGCTTTATTTCAATTGTCAAATATTATATTTAATAGACTTAGTTTTTGTTTTAGTTAACAATAACAACACTGTTGACTACTTGACTAATGGGACATGATTTTATACACGAGTTTTTTTAATAATTTGCAATTGACTATTTATTTATTCTGTTGTCCTGCACATTTCCTATTTTTCTGAGCATAGATAGTTTTTTTTCTTTTGTCGTGTTTTAGCTTGCTTTATCTTCTTTTATCATGTTTTATCTTGAGAAAAAGCTCAGGCAAAAAAAGTATAATGTTGCATCAATCCACATCAATCCACAATAGAAATATTGTAAACATTTTTTTTTTCATCTAAATAACTCTGGGCAAATAAAATATGTACATTAGATTTTTAAAGATCCCTGCTCTCAAACAGATAAGCATTGGTGAGTCAAAGACAGCAATGATGAACGCCTTGATGCTGCTGCTATGACAACACTTTGCTTTCAGGGCCGTGTAAAGGCAGTGACAGTGTCCTTGCTTTTGACATTTCAAAGGCATTTCTATTCAGTGTTGACTCATCTTTCTTTATGGACACACCCTTGAGTTCCTTTCAAGGATGAATTAAGGATATTGTCAGGCTAATGATGTTGTCACCGCCTTACTTTGATTTGTGTCTGTTTGCATTTGGTTCCTCTCATGTAAATTTCCTTATTCCCACTGTCTGTTTTAATGAACATACCTTTGCCTACTACATTGATGGAGATAAACGTGGTGGCACTGGTGCGGTACTCGTAATTGGAGAATACAAGGGTGCGGTCGAAGAAACATCGATAGGTGCCGGTGTCATTGAAGGTGACGTTAAGGATGTAAATTGAGCCATCCTGCACATCACGAGTTTTTTTACTGCCGTTCCAGGCTAGACGTTCATCGAAGCGGTCATCCATTATGTAGCCTGTCATGTCTGCATAACTGTAGATCTAATTGTAAGAAAAAAGAGCTCTTATTAGCTTGTGAGACTGCTATGACAAATAACCAGTGTGAAGGACACAGTATCTATGCAGCACCCAAAAATTCTCCAGTACTTTGTGTCTCTAAAAATAGCTGTTAAAAAGGCACAAGGTCAGTAGTTGACTGTTGTTTTTGTCTGTATTTTATAGTGATGTGTCGTTCAATTTGAACGAATCTTTAATATGACTCTGGAACATCGAGTTGTCTCAGCGAGGGATTCGTTCATTTCGTGTTGACTGCATATGCGCAACATCCTATTGGTTCTTTACAGGAAACAGAAATGATTAGTTCACCTCTCGAATCTTCGGGTTGGGGTTCGAGTCATTCGTTCATCCCGTGACAACCCCATAGACTAGAGGCTATGCAGCCTGTACCGAAAAGAGAAATGATTAGTTCACCTCCCGAGTCTTCGAGTCTGAGTCGTTCGTTTTAGCAGTATCGGATACAGAAATTAGTTAATAATTCCCAAACTTCCTTACAAACATGCGCGTAGTCATTTTTTTAACTCTTACAGTTACGTGATGTGTTTATGATCTCAAATTTTTTTTTATTTCTTACAAGTTAATTACAACAACGAACGACTCCGATCGGGAGGTGAGGTAAACTAACAAGACTGCATAGCCTGAAGCAATGAATTAATCATTTCTTTTTCTCATAATTTGGCCTTGGTTTATAGTTTTTTCTTATTCGAAATGTGATCAATGTCGCGTAAGTAGATGTGTTGGGGAATTTGGCTATTAACGTTTAACATTTTATATGATCTCAAATTTTTTTTTATTTCTTACAAGTTAATTACAACAACGAACGACTCCGATCGGGAGGTGAGGTAAACTAACAAGACTGCATAGCCTGAAGCAATTAATTAATCATTTCTTTTTCTCATAATTTGGCCTTGGTTTATAGTTTTTTCTTATTCGAAATGTGATCAATGTAGATGTGTTGGGGAATTTGGCTATTAACGTTTAACATTTTAATTATATTCTGCTGAAATGAACGAAATTAATGAAATTACTTGAAAAAAAGATTGGTTCATTTTGATGAACGAGATTCAAAGATCTGAGTCAGTAAAATGATCGGAACTTCCCATCACTAATATTTTACTCTACACTGCCCCCTGTCTACAGAAGAGCACCATCAGTTTAAAGGGATAGATTACCTAGAAATGAAAATTCTGTACGAGTTTCTTTCTTCTGCGAAATACAAAAGAAGATATTTTGAAGAATGCTGGTAACCAAATAGTATGGAACAAAAATACTATGTAAGTCAAATGCTACTGTTTTGTCAACTGTTTGTTACCAACATTCTACAAAATATCTTCTTTTGTGTTCAACAGAAAAATAAACTTTTACAGGTTTGGAACAACTTGATGGTGAGTAAATGATTACAGAATTTTTATTTTGGGTAAACTTTCCCTTTAATGGTCTTGGAAAAGCTGTAAATGGCATGTGTGTCACGTATGTGTTCGTGTTTAGTTCCTATTTGTCCTTCCAGTTCCTTTTCCCATTATTAGTAATCACCTGTTCCTTGTTATTAGTTATCCTCATCATCTGTCTGCCCTTCATTATCTGCCCTATTTGAGTTCGAGCCCGTCCTGTTCTCCCTTGTCTGGAATTGTTCATGTCAACCTTGCTACGTGTGTTTTTCTGTTTCCTTTTGATTAGTAAAATTCTCCTACTTCTCCTCGCTCCTTTGCTCCACGCTCCTACACAGCAGCAGTTCCGTGACAATGTGATTTGTCAATTTTAGTTTTTCAAAGTAATGTAAATTAGTAAAATATATTTTTTATATCATAAAAAATTATAAAAACAATATATTAATATAATAAAAATAATAAAAAAAGAGTGTTTTGGTCTTTTCTAAAACAGTTCATAGGCTAGATGGTGTTCTTGCACTGAAAAAAAATTGGTGTAGGAGTTACTTATATAATTTATAATAATTTCAATAATTTTTTACACAATAAATTGTTAGTAAATTGCATTAATATTTACAAAAACAACAGAAAGTAACACATTGAATTAAAATAGATTTTTCAAGTAGAAAGACTGAAATATTATTTTCTTGTAATATGTAGTCCAGTTATCTTTGTTTTATTTGCATGAATCATTGTTACAGTGTAGAAGAGTGCAACATTCAACAGGGATTACATTTTTTACATTTATACTTTATTACATTTAATTATCTATGAAATGATTTTATAAATCCTTATCCAGTAGTGTGGAGAGGTCATGGAACTGAATTGGATAAAAAATGTAGAAACCCTGAAAATAGAATTTGCTTTGCATTACTTTTAATATGCCAATAATTTCACATTTTTAATGAAATTGTTTATATTAAATATTAAATAATATTATAAAGTGTATAAGTAGCAGCTAATTGTTCTAATGGCAAAGGACTTAAACTGCCTTCCTTGTGAAGTGTCCACATATTCCGCTCGGGAATATTCCTTGCTGAAAATGGTGTGCAGTAATTCACTTCTGACCACAAAGACCATCATAAAAAATGCATGATCTTGGCTTTGCATAAAAATGCAACAGGTTTAGATCTGCTTTGGGGTTTAGAATTTTTTTTTTTTTTACCATTTACCATTATTTTGTGCATTTTTCACGCAGGCACACGGCTGTACTATAGCTCTTGGAGAAAAAAAGGGGTTTAAAAAAGCAACTGCATGATGCAATTAATTTAGGCAATGCATCATGGTCCCCTATATAGTTGTCCATTCACTGTACAGAAAATACTAATTCTGTGGACAAGTGACCGATTTCAGGAAGTGAAACGAAGTGACGAAACCGGAAGTGACGAACTGCAAGCTTTGAATGCTTATATCTTCTAAATGCGAATTTTGTCACTGTTTTAGAGCACACTGCCTTATAGATAACCTTAAGACTAACATTGATACTAACACCCAAAAAACTTTCATTTTGATTTCATGGGTACTTTAAGCTGTAATGCATGGTCTTTGGTCTCATACTTACGTATGCAAATTCACTCTCGCCTTTGGCCATGAACCACCAGTCCACTGTGGCAGAGGCCAGTACTTCTCCTCTCATCTTGCAAGAGATACAGCCTAATTTGAAGCCTCGACCCATCACTGCCTCTGTGTCGGAGTCCACCTCCACACATGCCCCATGGCAGAGCCAAGCTACAGGAAGAACAAAACATTAAATGACAGAAACATCTGCTTGACTTCATAAAACACTCTATTAAGTCTTAACGATGCCCACTTTTTTGTTTTGAACTGACAGGCATTAGTATGTCTAAATCTTCTCTTTTTATTTATTTTTTTCATGCGTTCCCATTTTTTTGGAATTATGCATGCTGGCTTTTTTAGTTAAAGGCAGAGCATTTTCTTGCAAGCTTTATTTCTACTCATGAAAACTGACTGTGCATTAAAATAGTTCAAATTATCTGTGATCTCAGAGCACAGTATTTGCTTTGTATTTTTATTTTTTTGTCCTAACAGAAAAAAAGCTTTGAGGGGAAATAAATTGTTAGCGGTGAGCTATGATCCTTTTTTCGAGTCATTAATCTATTTTCATATATAGATGCAAGTCTCTATATATGCCAGGAAGTCGCAAACACTAGCAAAAAATAACACACCTGATATTCCAAGTATCTTTCTCTCACACTTCACCCTGCAGTTTCCACAGAGACATCTGCATCGTTCTCAACCAATGATCTTTTTGTAATTCTGACCTCTGGAGAAGTATTTATATATGTGCAATGAGATGAGGGACAGGAAACATCGCACACACATCAATCACAGCTACAGATTTACATTATTAACTAGAGTCATCCTGCCGGACTTTCTGCGATTTAGATTTTTTACTTCACTGTAATACTCAGGAAAACAACATTTACAATTTGCTTTTGATGGCTGAGAGGAAAGGAGGAAGGAGAAAAAGAGTAAACATTTTAGCCACATAAACTGGAAGACAAGAGAGGAAGAAAACGAGAGAGAGAAAGAGGGAGACAAGAGTTAAACGTTTTCAGCGTTACATCCATCACATCACTGATCATCATTGACAGATTATTGATTTATTGGCTTCTGATTGGCTGCGGGGAGGAAGAAGAAGGGTAGATTGGGAGGAAAGACAATTATCATCATAGATATCCTACAGTTTTGGAGGAAAAGGGAGGAAGGGTATATAAACATGCTGACACACTCCTACAAACAAGCAAACCAATAAATGGCTGAGATATAAATTTGATACTTAAAAAAAAAACACTACAAACTGCAATTAATTAATTTAATGAGGCATCACACCTTTTTAATGTACAGTATGTCAGTGGATTTCAATTTTGAGATTTGCTAAAGATTCCACCCAGGTAACAAAAATATATTCTAAGAACGTTTTGCTAATGTTCCTATTAAGTTATATAAACGTTATTTCTGAATGTTCTCTTTTTAATGAGAGTATCCTTTTTTAAATGTGACCCTGGACCACAAAACCAATTTTTCAAATTTGAGATTTATACATCATCCGAAAGCTGAATAAATAATCTTTCCATTGATGTATGGTTTGTTATATGATAGGACAGGATAGGAATATTTGGCTGAGATACAACTATTTGAAAATCTGGAATCTGAGGGTGCAAAAAAATCTAGATGTTGAGAAAATCGCCTTTAAAGTTGTCCAAATGAAGTCCTTAGCAATGCATATTACTAATCAAAAATTAAGTTTTAATATATTTACAGTAGGAAATGTACAAAATATCTTCATGGAACATGATCTTTCCTTAATATCCTAATGATTTTTGGCATAAAAGAAAAATCTATAATTTTGACCCATACAATGTATTTTTGGCTATTGCTACAAATATCCCCGTGCAACTTAAGACTGGTTTTGTGGTCCAGGGTCACAAATGTTTTTTAAAAAATTCTTCTAGGTTATGCAGCCGTTAGAGAAAACAGTAAGGGAACTTTCTTTTTGAGAACATTATGAGAACGTTAGTTTTGAATGTTCTCTGGGCGTTCTGAAACAAGTAGTAACGTTTAAAAAAACGTTAAAGAATTCAACTAAAATGTTTCAGAAAAAACATTGTATAACCATTGTAAAAAAACAAACAAAAAAAAAAAACATGTATAAATAACGTTTTTTGTGTGCTAATGTTTTGAGAATTTCATTAAAGACCAGATAATCAGATAACATTCTATTAATGTCACTGAAGGAACGTTTGTTCATAACTTTGAGAGTCTTACTGGAACAATTAGCCAAAGTTCTTAGAACATTCCCTGTTACTTGGGCATTTAACAGTGATTTCAGTCTATTATTGTTTTTAACGATTAACTGCGCAATAGAATGTTTTCTTTCTTTTGACGTGCATACAAGTGTAACGCTTATTGGAAAAGAAAAAATGTAGAATGAGGACTTTGCATCAGTTGTTGATTAGATTTTGAGGTGTGAGCATCGCACTCAAAAGTGAATGTGAGCTTGCAGTCGATTGCAAGAAAATGTAGAGGGGTTTAAGCAGAATGATTGGAGAAGTACGACATGCGTCACAAAAAGATCAATAACATGCATTTACAAAACAGATGAAGGGTGAATTTTGATTTCATGCTGACTTTAGATGACCGCAAAAAAGATCTGGGGATTTTTAGGAATCGAAATAGGCAGATACATCAACGAACACTATAAAGTGTGGGATGGAAGGAGACATTGCCCTTTAAAAGCAAAGGAGGGACAGTATATGCACAATAAGATGATCTCACATCTGTCAAAAATTCCCTTCTACACTTCTATCAGTCACTGCAGCGGAAGGGAGTTATTACATAACCTCTTTTTACAGATTATGCAATTTATTCCAGATTAGACTGCACAATGGCCGCTTAATCCTGGGACAGAATTAATGCATTAAAGAGTTGAATTAAGCGCTTTTAACAACTCCTTCATGATGCATTTTTGGACGGAAATGTGAGAGACCAACACTTTTGCAAATGCTTTTACCCACAGCAACTTTTCATTCAAGGAAACATTTGATCAGTTCATGCATTTCCTGGGAATTGAGCCCATGACCTTGGTGTTATTTGCTCTACTGTGGTGCAATGAGACATACAAAGATATAGAAGAAAAAGCCTTTTGAGAGCTGATTCAGGCTTTCTACATGAAAACAAGCAGCCGGGGACAACGTTTCCATGCCAGCCAGCAGTCTCAAACTATAGCAGTGACATATACAGTCTGGCCTCTTGGGAAATGGCAAAGATATGTGACAAACACAGAGCTCCAGGGTAGAGACTTTCCATAGAAACAAGGGCTCTTTGATATGTCGCCCAATATGTGATATCATGTTGGCCAGTATTTTAGTCAGTGTGGTCTAACAATCGTCCTATTGAATCCACATGTTCTCATATCCATCCACTCCAGTTTTTAATCTTAATCGAATCTCTAAAATGAATCCACAATGAGCGATTCTATTGGTGACCCATGGTCAAGGGTAAATGGCAAACAGCAGTGATATTTCCCCAGGCGACTAGATCTAATGACAAAGCCTGTTCTTTTTTACCACTAAAACGGAAGTTTTTCCGCATCCATTCTTGAAACTGGGATGACGGGTGGGCTGCGCTGCAGTTTCTCTTTTCCTCATGCAATTGCCATTTCCTCAACTTCTCAGTGTAACTGATGTGAGCTTTAAGTATTAAACCAGCAAGAGACATCGTTCATACATTATGTCCTTGTGTGCCCTTGCCCAGATTTAGCATTCATGTTCTCTGCGCCCTCCCCCACCATCTCATCCTCTTTCTGAAGCGCGCATTCAAACACACCTTTTCTCATACACACGTCAGTTATCCACAGTGCCAGACCAGTGCGTGCACAAAA
>NW_015536494.1:0-1141 GCF_001515605.1 Sinocyclocheilus anshuiensis | reverse complement strand
AACCAGGACACAGCACAATGTGTGCAGCAGGTGAGCCATGCTGGCTACTGCTGCGTGCTATTGCTAACTCCCTCTTCTTCTTCTTCTTCTTCTTCTTCTTAATGTTTATCGGTGGTTGGCATCCAGCGTAATTGGTGCATTACCGCCACCATCTGCTCCGGAGTGTGGATCAGATAATAGGTTTACAGACTAATTCACCCAATTCCCTCCTTCACCCCAAGCATACAAATCCACACACGTCATCCTTATTCTACTATATAATAATAATAATAATAATTTGAACCTTCCTCAATACTCCTATAACTCTTCATAAAACCCCTGAAACCCCTGTGTCCCTTAAGAAATCCATAAGAATTCTAGGCTGCGTTCCACTCCACTTTTCTCGCAAACTCTATAATAAAATTGTATACTATTTTGTATATATATATATATATATATATATATACATTTCTTTTATTTATTTAATTTGTCCATTAGGATTTTCATAAAAAAATTTATTAATAAATTACAAATGACCTGTATTAAATTTCTATAAAGTTTTGTTTGAATAACATAATTATATTTTTTATTCTAAAATATATATAAATTAAAAGTAATCATCTTAAATTCTAAATCATTTTCAAAGTCAGTTTAGTTATCATGACATTCAAATGTACAGTATTAATTTCTGTATTCATTTTGATATTTGCTCAAATTTACATTTATCAGTGTTATCGGAGAGCGCACTCCTGGTAACGCACACAGGTTGTTAGAGCTTTGAGGAAAGTGAACCCCTGCAAGGCCATAGGGCCAGATCGTGTGGCACCGAGAGTCCTAAAAGCTTGTGCAGAACAGTTGGCAGAGGTGTACACACATTTTTAACACCTCTCTCTCACAAGAAACTGTTCCACGTATTTTTAAGTTCTCTATTATAGTGCCGCTTCCGAAACAAACAAATGCAACCATAATGAATGATTTCAGACCTGTGGCACTTACTTCGGTTGCCATGAAGTGTCTGGAGAAGCTGGTCCTGCAACACATAAATTCAGTGGTTCCAGACACAGTGGACCCCTTTCAGTTTGCCTACCGCTCGAACAGATCAGTGGATGGTGCAGTAGCACTGGCACTTCATTATGTTCTGCAGCACTTGGACACTCACAAT
>NW_015536493.1:817477-818106 GCF_001515605.1 Sinocyclocheilus anshuiensis | reverse complement strand
GAAACTCCGCTCACATACTCTGATACACACCGAGAAGGATGGCAAACACCAGCAAGACAGACAAGTTCCAGCTACACGTTCCAAATCTCGAGGAATTATGTCAGGGTAATCGGCGCATTTCATTTTAATATGTGCATTTAAACGGGTATAGCATGTAGCATGACTAGTTTATTTCATTGTACTTGAGAAACCCAACTGACAGGACATGAGCAGTGTTGCCAAGTCCGCGGTTTTCCCGTGGAATTGGGCTATTTTAACATTGTTGCCGCGGGTTTAACCGACCCCAATAACGTGATATTTAGCCCCTAAAATGCGAATTTTACCATGGAAACCCCACCAAAAACGTGTATTTTACCCCACCGGAATGCGATTTTTACTGGGGGATCCACCTCGAAACGTGATTGGGCTAGATTTGAGTAGCAATTGGGCGGATTTTGCTGTGAAAACCTGGCAACCCTGGACATGAGTCCAAAGTTCACAAGGATTATTTTGACCAGGAGTGCCCAAACTCAGTCCTGGAGGGCCGGTGTCCTGCAGAGTTTAGCTCCAACTTGCCTCAACACACCTGCTGGGAAGTTTCTAGTATGCCTAGTAAGAGCTTGATTAGCTGGTTCAGGTGTGTCTAATTG
>NW_015536493.1:814407-817327 GCF_001515605.1 Sinocyclocheilus anshuiensis | reverse complement strand
CTAGTATGGGTAACCATACTTGGCCACATGTCACGTCACGTCACACTTATACATCCTCAAATGAAATGGTATGGCTATAACCATGGTTAAATGATTTTATGGTTAAAATCAAATCAGACCTATTAAGCTCTGATAAAGCTGTTCATTTTTGTTACATTTTTATAGATTGTTAATGTTTTGTGTTACAAAATGGGTAACCTGTGTTCAGGTTTGAATGTAGTAATAATAATGCAAAAACCTACACTTCAGATCAAAATTGAAAAACAACAAAAAATATAATCCTTGACAAAAAGTAGTCTTTGAGAATGCCAAAAACGTGTATTTTACCCCACCGGAATGCGATTTTTACTGGGGGATCCACCTCGAAACGTGATTGGGCTAGATTTGAGTAGCAATTGGGCGGATTTTGCTGTGAAAACCTGGCAACCCTGGACATGAGTCCAAAGTTCACAAGGATTATTTTGACCAGACAACCTAATAAAAGTAAACAATTATGTATAAAAACAACTAGGGAAATCACAAGCCTCTGTATAGAGTCCTATACAGGAATCTAGTGGTTAAACCATGAAATTACAGGTTTTTCTTTTTTTTTGCTCTCAGCAGGGGGTGCTATTCTGCCTTCAAATTTGATTTAAAATTGAATTTTAAAGGCCTAGTCTCTATTTTAATCTGAAATACTGGATTAATTGAAAAATTAAAACAAACATTTTTTTTTTTTTACTATATTAAATGGGAAATATGTATCATAATTATTGCATAAATATTAATGCGTTTCTCATCACCACCTGCATTTGGTGGTTATCAGTTTATTACAAACCTCAACTGTAACTTGAATATGTTTTGGTCAACAGCTAAAAAATAAAAATTGTGCCTATGTCCAAAAATATGTACAAAGGGGTTGTCAGGAAAATGGGAGTAGCTCTGAAGTGTTGGTGAGCACATACTGTATACAAACATGGGCTAACCACGTTACCATCCCTGCTGAAATAATTAAAACACACACAGACTTTCAAATAAGTCTAAGGTGGTTTGTTCAGCTTAGCCACCTTACTGGTTTAAGGGAGCCTAAACCAGATACACACCAGACAGTCCAATTCAGAAGAGTAAGCCACCTCAGGCTGCTTTAAGTGTTTTTTCCCCCAGCAGGGATATGCAAGAACCACAGTAAAAAAAAAAAAATTCTTAACTTCTTTTTAAGTTTTGGTATTGGTAGCCTAATTGATATAACGTTCATCCGAACTTACCGCTAGGGGGCCGCTTTCATCCCCTAGAGCAGGGGTGCCCAAACTTGGTCCTGGAGGGCCGGTGTCCTGCAGAGTTTAGCTCCAGCTTACCTCAACACACCTGCCTGGAAGTTTCTAGTATGCCTAGTAAGACCTTGATTAGCTGCTTCCGGTGTTTGATTAGGGTTGGAGCTAAACTCTGCAGGACACCGGCCCTCCAGGACCGAGTTTGGGCAACCCTGATTTTGACCGTGGTGATTTTTTATGGGCTTACATCTCTGCCACAATTCTGCGCGCGAACTGAGTTATTACAAGAACATTATATCAGTTAATGAAATTACGGTATTTAACTGTAAATTTAAGTTAAAACCTAAAACGTTGTTATCGTATTGTTGACGGTAAAATTCCGGCAACCACAGCTGCTGTTTTTTTTACCGTAAATTTCACAGAATTTTTTTTACAGTGCAGATTGTCGAACGTAATAAAAAAACATATCCTAAAAGATGTGTATGAGTATTGTTTATAGTAACGGAATTACTATTGTCTTTGATAGTGTTTGAAAGAAATTAAAGGTCCTAAAGGCATCAAATAAGAATTCTATAAAAACTAAATATAATATTACTAATTTTGTTCGCTAGTAAAATGTTTTACACATAAAGAAATGAATACAATTTAAATTGTTAAAATTATTAAAATGAAATCATTGAAATTATGTGAACTTTTTGTCAAGTAAGGTTAAAGTAAGTAAATGCATTAAAGGGGTCATATGATGCAATTTAAATTTGCAAGGAATGTTGTGACTGGTTGTCAAGGCAGCCAATCAGAATTTAGCAGCCTCGTCTCTGATTGGCTGGAATTATGGCATATTGTAACGCTGGATTGTGTTGAGCAAGCGAGCCGTTGGCATTTATAGAGCACTGAGGGCGGGCATCAGGTGAGCAAGCTAGTGAACTGCACACATCCAAAAACTTATTTTAAATGCAAAATTGATTTTAGTGCGCTCACAATACTGTTTCCTTTGCGAAATTAACATTTTCTCCACAAAACTCAGATCGCGTGCATGCAAAATGCACTTTTGTGCGCTCAAAATATGATTTTTTGCACGCAGAATTGTGGCAGAGATCTAACCCTATAATTTTTTACGTACCTTTAACCCTTGTGCGGTCTTCGGTCACTTCTGACTGGAGAATTTTACATTTGGAATTTTTTTAAATCGTAGCTTCACCAGAATGGTACGAAACTTGATGACTTTTATGGCATTTGGTATGTGAACACAAAAAAATATATATATAAAAAATTGAGGGCATGATTCAAAAAAGCTAAGTGGTCGTAAAAAAATAAGTCACACTCATGGTCTTCAGTCAAAAATGACCGACCATAGGAAATGAATGGGAAATGGGGGAAAAAAATCGAAAATACAGAAAATGTTTGTGTGTAAAATCTACAAATCCCCCACAATGCAGAATAAAATTGCACAGCAATGAAGGGGTGAAACTCTAAAACATCTAGAGTGCAAAATCAACACACCAACTCACACACGCGAGGACACACACACCTGTGAACTGGTGTGACTAACACTGCAACTATGTAAAATAAAATCAATAATTCAACTACAATGCAGTAAAAAGTGGACCGCAAGGAAGGGGTTACACTCTACAACATCAAGAGTGTAAAACACACACACACACACACACACA
>NW_015536493.1:811964-812887 GCF_001515605.1 Sinocyclocheilus anshuiensis | reverse complement strand
TACATCAACTTTCACCGTGGACGAAGCGGAATCCAGCCCGGGGTCCGTCACATGTGGTTGCCGCTCATTCGTCGGATCCTCCGGGCGTGCCGTTCTCGACCCCGCCGCCTCAGCTCACTCTATCCCGGCCTCAGCGCACGCTAAGCCGGGGCTTCGGCTCACGCTAGCCCGGCGTCAGCTCACTCTATCCCGGCCTCAGCTCACGCTATCCCGGCCTCAGTGCACACTAAGCCGGGGCTTCGGCTCACGCTAGCCCGGCCTATCCCGGCCTCACGCTATCCCGCTATCCCGGCCTCAGCTCACTCTAGCCCGGCCTCAGCTCACTCTATCCCGGCCTCAGCGCACGCTAAGCCGGGGCTTCCCCTCACGCTAGGCCGCCGTGTTTTTCGTTGTGAAAGCGAAACTACTTTGTTTGGTCTTCCAAAAGAGGACACGACTACAAATCAGTGGTTAAGTTGTATTTACAACACTGTTCCAGAACAGTTTAACCCAAATATCCAGATGTGTGCAGCGCATTTTATGGAGGACTGTTTACTGAACCTGGGAGAGCAACGTTAGACTAAAATGCCGGCAGTTCTGACTCACGTAAGTACGTTTTCATTTAAAGGATTTGCCACTGATGATTCAAATGCAAGTTTTGAGCAGTGTAGAGTAGCACTTGTTGTTTGTCATTTCTCTGATCACAACTGCAGACAGAGTTTTATGTTTACACGGCGTGATGCAATGCAACGCAACACGTAAAAAGACAGTATAAGTCATTATAATCAATAATTATATCCCCACTGGATGCATCAAATGCCTCGTTTGCAATGGGTTTTAATGTTTTTGTCTCGTAGCTCCGGCCGGACAGGGCATTATCACAATATGGTAAGGGGCGTGACATTTCCGTCACACGCTTGAGGTATTCGGCCAATCACAACGCA
>NW_015536493.1:753285-811699 GCF_001515605.1 Sinocyclocheilus anshuiensis | reverse complement strand
GGATGTGAAAAATAATGTGTTTTTTTTTACTTTAAACCGCATAAACACATTTCATTACACCAAATACACAATATGACCCCTTTAATGCATTCAGTCCTAAAGATGTCAGTATAAAGTCCATTGTACTATTGGGAGCTAAACATGAACTACAATTTACTGAGTGCTCTTTTAAGTTACCCTGTCAATGATGTCCTTACAAGAATTTTACTTAGGATTTTGTGTTCTAAAGGGGTTGTTTGCAGCTGGGCATACATTTCTTCATTGTAACTAATATATTTATGTGTGTTTGTGTTACAGTGCTGCAGTCAGGACTGAATAAGAATTTTTCTGATGTAAAAGTGTCTGTCACTGACTGTCCAGATCTTACACAAGAGCCTTTTGGGTTTCCTGTCAAGGGTGAGTACAAATAGTATTTCATATAATGGTATTTCAAGGTGTTACAGGCTCTTTGAACAACACTCGTTACTCTTTTATTAGGCCTGTGTGGCAAACCTCGTATTACTGATGTGGGAGGCGTACCCTATCTGATTCCTCTGGCCAAACCGGACAAGGTGTGTTAATAAACTGTAAATGTAACTGTCATCAACACATTTGTAACCGATGCAAGCTTTCCCCTGTAAGGTGTACAACATGAACACTGTGTCCAAGGAGGTGGAGCTGCCTGGTGGATTTTTTCTTGGTGCTGGTGCTGTTTCCTGCAAGACAGTCGGGATGAATGGAGAGGTCTGTATTGCTGCACTAAAACAAGCAGCATTAAGTTTTTCCACATTAAAATGTTCAGACCCTAATGAAATGAATTGAAATTGTAAAAAAAATAAATGAATGAAAGAAATAAAACTGATGTGAATTTGCAATGGCATCAGTAAACGAAAATTGCTACATATGGTGATAATTTTCTGTATAAAGTCCAAAACTGTCATGTCAACCTTATCAACAAAAAACAAATCATGTCACTACAAAACATATTTTTCTTTTAAATCCACTGCTTTTTTGATTAATGTGGAGTCCAGTGGGGTTTATAATACTGTATCTGTCCTGTTTTTTCATAGTTAATGCCTCTGGTGCTGACTGAAGCTGAAGGAAGACCTGCAGTGAATGCCAGTTATTTTTCATCCATCAACCCAGTGGATGGAAACTGTCTGCAGGAGAAATACAGCGACAGGTTCCATGACTGTGACTTTGGCCTCCTTGGAAACCTTTATGCATGTGAGGGCAAACCTGGAAAGGTAAGAACCATAGAGACTTTGCTTTCATATCACACTGACAGAATTGCGGCTCTATACATCCCAATACTGTGATTTCTGGTTATTACATGAAGTATTTCCTCTGGTAATGGCCATAAATGATGAAACGGTTATCAGGAGTGAGATTTTACTAATTACTAATTACATAAAACAAAACCACTTGAAATGCATTTATTGAATATTTTCACAATACTGTTCAAAAGTTTAGGGATTTTTTTTTTTTTTTAAATAAGTCTTGTTCACCAAGGCCACATTTATCTCGATTAAAAATACAGTAAAAATAATAATTTTGTGAAGTATTATTACAATTCTAAATAACTTAATTTGAATATATTTTCAAATGTACTGAAATGAAATGTAACGACAAAGCTGAATTTTCAGCAGCCAGTCTTTAGTGTCGCATGATCCTTCAACATCATTCTAATATGCTGATTCGGTGCTCAAGAAAAAATTCTTAGTATTATCATCAATGTTAAAAACTGTTTTCTGCTTGATATTTTTGTGGAAACTGTAATACATTTTTCAGGATTCTTTGATAAATAGAAAATTCAAAAGAACAGCATTTATGTGAAATAAAATCTACTGTAACATTGCGGTACATTCACACGGGGCATCAGCGTCAACGCCTATCCTTTACTTTGAATTGAGTGACGTGACGTCAAGTATAGGGGTTATGCGCAACAGACTTCCGTATTCTGTTAACCGGGTCTCGTCGCTTCCGGTTCAAGCGTTTTGCATATGCTTAGTTAAATATGAAGCAGTTTTACTCAAGATGCCTTCAAAGTAGATACCAATGATGATCATAACCAATGTCCATCACATATGCAGACTGATATCTAAAAGTTTTTTTTATTTTTATTCTTTCACATTTAGATATAAAAATTGAATAAAACGTCAGCAATAAAAACAGCTAGTTGGTTTAACTGATTATCTTAAAAGTCCATAGATATGGCTATTATTTAATACGGCTGTTAACACGTTCTCCGACAAGCGGAAGCAATGAGACCTGTTTTCCGAGTTTGGTCAGGTGATGTTCGACATATACCCTATTGCAGAAATTAATTGTGGATCCGTCGCATCGCGTTGGGTCCGTTACTGTGCGTTCACACCGCCGCCGTCGAGAGCGTCAAAGTGACCGGAAGTCATTCGTTTTCAATGTGAGCCAGCATCGAGCAGCGGCGCGGCGCGTCTTGGACGTTGAGAGCGTTGATGAGAGTTGAAATCAGGTCAACTTTATGGTAATGAGCTATGACGCGGTTCGGCGGCAACCAATCGGAATGTAGAAGTCCACCGCTTGAGAGGATTCCAGAGAACGCAGCCCTGTAAACTCTGGTTCTGACCACATTCAGTGTTGCCAACTTAGCAATTTTGTTGCTACATTAAGCAACTTTTCAGACTACCCTAGCAACTTTTTCTTCCAATTTTCTTCATATTTTTCAGAAAAATATGTAGAAAAATGGAAAAGGTGCTAGTAATTTTCCAGGACATTATCCGTTGTAACCCGAAAATGCGTAATTAAAAATGCAGGTAAAAAAAGAACCCGTGGAAAAATCAATACAGAAAATTCCTTCATATTAACATAGTACATTGTGCACAATTTTTTTTACAGACTTTTCTTAGTGTAGCATACTAACTAACTACCAATACACTGCTTAAAAGTGTAATTGTTCAGAATTTGTAGTTTTACTTGTTTACTAGCTAAAAATAATAATAAAAAAACTTAAATTGTAATCGTTCAAAAATGTGTAAGCTTTCGATAATTCAGTGTATTTAAAAATTGTTATTTATATTTTAATATTATATTATTCATTTATATTATTACGAACAAATCTAAATGAACATATAAAAATATATGTTTTTGCTGAGATTTGACAATTTTGCGTCGTGATTACGTAATGACGTCATCCCTCAATGACATCACAACATCATTTAGCAACTTTTAGCAACAGATCAACCTTCCTTTAGCAACTTCCCCTGAAAATTACTTGGCAACACTGACCACATTAGTTCCCAAGCAAAATGGAGGAGAGGTTGATTATTGCTGTGGCGGTTTTCCCAATAATATACGACGTGTCCCTTAAATAAAACAAATTATGCGTGAACCAAGGTGTCTGAGATTGTTGGTGTTCTTGGTGAGTTGCTGATGTGCATTAACGTTATATATTTTCTGAAAAAAAGCAGGAGTTTCATGCTAACTTTAGCGCCAGAGCATGCAAAACAGTGTTACTGCTGCAGAATATTTCTGACATATCGCGGCAGAAGTTAAAAAACTTTTCAAACGCCAACGCAGGTATCAGCCAATCACATCGCCTTATACCCTAGCGCAGATGCTAGCCAATCGCGTTCATGCAACACCAGAAAAATAATGTGATTGGCTGTTCAGCACCAGACACACCCTCCATCAAGCATCGACGCCGACGCCCCGGGTGAATGTACCGTTATACATTTCTTTTATGTCACTTTTTAATGAGCTTAACATTTTATGTGAATACACAATGCAGAATAAAACAATCAATATCTTTTAAAAAATCTTACTGACCCCAAACATTTGAATGGTACTGTATGTATTATTATTCATTTATCAGTTTTCACATACAACAAACATTCTCGATACACAACATTATTATCAAACAGTAACGAGACTTCCATTGCAGGTCATTGAGGTGAGAGCCTGCAGAAGGACTGGAGAGGACAGTCTTGTGAGCTGCATGAGAAAGACCATGGAAGAATGTTATGGGGAGAAGAGCATGGCCTTGGGGGGAACTTTCGTTATACAGAAGGGGAAGGCAAAGATCCATATCATGGTAAGAAAATAAAACATAATTAAAAAATAGACATTTGTAGGACCTATAAAGCAGTCACTGATAAACTCTATAGAATAAAGTAGCATCTTGAACTAGGATTAAACTTCAAAATGTTAGAGCAGAAATGATGTGACGGAAGTGTAATCTTTTCACTGCTCTGTCGTTAAGCCGCTTGAATTCTCCGCCTGCCCTCTAAACTCCATTGAGGATGTCAGTAACTGGCTCAGACATTTTGAAGTCAGTGCTCCACTGATCTTTCAAACTGTCATGGTGTCCCGAGACCCAGTGAGTACCAACCCACCGTGTCATACTGAAAATTTAATATTGCCATCCATTTCACTGACAATATTATTCTTCTCTAAATATTTAATATCAACTAATTTCTGTTGTTCTCAATTCACAGGGTCTTGACCTGAGAGTGGAGCATACGCATGGCTTCAGTCACCATGGTGAGGGGGGCCATTACTACATAGACACCACCCCAAACACAGTGGAGTACCTGGGATACTTCCTGCCCGCTGAGTTTATCTACCGTATCGACCGACCCACAGAGACACACAATATTGGCCAGGATTAAAGTATTGACAGTTTATATTTGTTTTTGCATTTAATAAGCTATAATTAATTGTACCGTTTACCGGGAGCACTTTATATTGATGAATAGTAAATAAATAAAATACGTATTGAGCGATTTGAGCAGTTTTCACAATGCAATCAATCTCTCTACATTTTGTACTACTTGATGGTCAAGCCATTTCAATTAGCTATTTTTTATTTCATTAATTTCAGATGGAAATTAACCTATTAATTAAAACATTAGTGAACTGATTAGTGAATTTTGACAACTGTAATACCTTTTTGCAACTGATTTGGTACAGCAACAAATATTGTACCAAATCGGCATATTAGAATGATTTCTAAAGGATCACGTGACACTGAAAACTGGAGTAACGGCTGCTGAAAATTCTGCTTTGCCATCACAGAAATAAATTACATTTTAAAATCCATTCGATTAGAAAACAGTTAACAGTATTGCTTTTTTACTTGTATTGTTGATCAAATAAATGCAGCCTTTATGAACCTTCTTTCAAGGTTTTTTTTTTTAAATATAGTGTGTTCAGTATTCATTGTAACACTCACATGCAAAGCCAAGAATAATATAAACAGACCTTTCACATGATCGTTTATTTAGTCAAGACCTTACATTAGGCCTGCATCAAGTTTACTTATTGTCTACTGCCAACTAGAACTGAGGAAGATTAGTACATTTTCAACCAGGCAAAATTATAGGAGCAAAGCCTTTAACATTTCAATTCTAATCTGACATTAGGAATCAGCTCTGAAAGTTATGGCTGTGGCAGGGAAAAAAGCTGATTGGCTACTTTCGCATGGCTGGTGGTTCAGGAAGGGATATGAATGCCGTACCATCAGCATCGATCTTCAGAATTTCTCCATTCTTGTTTTCATCTGTCACAAGAATAAGGGAGGCCTTGGCAACATCCTCAGGCCTATAAATAAAGCAATGACATTGAAGTACTTTCACTGCAAAATCTACTGAAAAGTATACGGACTGTTAACTCACTCCACAAAGTCATTTCTTTCCAGAACCATCTCCTTCATTTCCTCTAGTTGTGAAAACTGTCCAAAATGGTCCTCTATATTAGAAGAGGACAGCAGGTTAGTCTTCACCACACCTGGACAAAGAGTGTTGATCCTCAACCCAAGGTTGGACTTCATAGCAACAGCCTGTTAAACATACAAAATTAATCAAATCTACCTTATTGTTAGCAAGAGATGTACTCCTCATTATCTATCGAGGCTTTAAGTTCATGTGAGTTATTGCTGTCATTATATTACAAATGTAAAAAAACTTGTATTCTTTATATATTACTAAACATACTGCAATAGCACGGCTGAATCCCACCACTGCATATTTAGTCGCTGTGTAGATGGGCGCTGTTGGCACAAACCACAGACCTGTGGCCAATATGAAAAAAAGTTGAGTATACGTATATACATATACTGTGTGTGTAGCTACATGTGTGTATATATATCTGCAATTATTTGATATTGATTTAATTGCAGAAAAAAATCAGTAATATTGTGAAATATTGTTACAATTTAAAATAACTTTTCTATTTTAATTGTAATTAATGTCTGTCTTGGCAAAGCTGAATTTTCAGCAGTCATACAGTTATTACTCCAGTCTTCAGTGTCACATGATCCTTCAGAAATCATTCTAATTGGCTGATCTGGTGCTCAATTATTTCAGTTATTATTAGTTATTTTATTAATGGTTCTTATTATCAATGTTGAAAATAGTTTTTGCTGTTTAACATTTTTGTGGAAATCATTATGCATTTTTTCCTTTAATGAATAAAAATTAAACAGTATTTATTTGTAAAATAGAAATCTTTTGTAATATTATAAATGTCTTTATTGTAGTCAGTGATGTTACACCAAATACACAAAATAATGATCTTTAAAAAAGCATCATATGACCCCTTTAATTCAATGCAACACTGTTGAATAAAAGTATTAATTTATTTAATTTTTTTAATAAAAATAAAAAAAACTTACTAACCCTAAACTTTTGAATGGAAGTGTATCACTGTTTCCACAACTGTTTTCAACATTGATAAAAATAAAAATGTAAGAGTTTCTTGAGCAAAAAAAGTCAGTATATTAGAATGATTTCTAAAGGATCATGTGACAATGAAGACTGGAGTAATGGCTGTTGAAAATTCAGCTTTCATCACAGAAATAAATTACATTTTAAAATATATTAAACTAGAAAACAGTTATTTTCAGTTGTAATATCTCTCAATGTTACTGTTTTTGCTGTATTTTCAATCAAATAAATGCATTTTATCAAATAAATATTATACAAAAAATGTTATTGACTAATTTAGTGTATTAAGTTCCAAACCTGCAGTAGATGATATGTTGATAATTGCGCCTTTGCTATCAGGATTTTCCTTCATGTACTGCAGAGCCAGATATGTTCCCCTCACCAGCCCAGACTATAAAAGCCACATGAACAGTTCAACATGTTGCCCGATGAACAGACAGACAGACAGATGAACTGAGGCCTTATTAAAATCATACCATATTTATGGCAATGGTTTTCTCCCAGTCATTTTCTTTGACAACCCCTGCATTGTTGTACATAATGTCGATGTGGCCAAACCTGTCCACAATTTTCTGAAAAGCTCCTGAAAAGAAAATCTGCTGATGTTATGTCTTTATTCCCAGACAAATTAAAAGACTAAAATCTTAAGACTAAATCTTCAAATACCTATAAATTCCTCCTTAGATGAGACATCCGCAGCGTAAAATTCAACCCTGTCAGGTCCATATTCTTCGGCAAGCGCAGCCTTTAACTCTTTTCCTCGTGGTTCATTCACGTCAATGAAGGCCACCTGTAATCAAAATGATTCTGTAGTTCAGTATACTATGGTGTAGTATTAGTAGAAGTAAAATGTCGCAGAAGCTGGTTGACTGACATTTACACACATGCAAGCTAACAAGAAGACTGATTACATTTGACCCCTTTTTTAGGAGTATTTCGACAAAGGCTCTGCCCAAACCCTGAGCACCTCCAGTCACCACAGCCACTTTATTCTCTAAATCCATCTTCGGTCAAGTTCCTTTCAAATAAACACATCAACCAAATACCAATCACATTTAGAAAGTGAGTGAAAGTTGATTGTAAGAGTTACTGTACCTGTTCACCCACAGTCAACTACCAAGATGTTCAACTCAAGCACTGATGATACTTCACATGCAGCAAAAACCATACTTATATAGCAGATATTCTATAGGCGCAGTATTAATCATTTGTTTGTGTTTTCCATGTGATTTGCATTTGTGCCTTGAATGTATGATGTGTCTTGAGGTGATCATAAAATGCAAAAGCAGAACATTTTTTTTGTTTATTCACAGTGTATTCACAGCAATGGCTTCATTTACTTTAGTATAACATACATATGTGCTTGGATATATTTAGGACCGTAAATGTTACTTGAATATGAAGTCCTAGAGATTTAATATCTTTAGAGTGTGGAGTTTAGTCCTAGCCATCAGAGTGTGAATTCTGTGCCTAAGGACTGTCTTTGACAGCTTATTTGACATGATTTACATATAAACCATCTACAAGCATTTAAATAGCCTATTCAAATCTTATATGGGCTATAGGTATTTGACAGCAATTGTGTTTAAGTAATTAACTTCTCTTCTTTTGTGATGAAAATAGTTTTTGCTTAATATTTTTGTGGAAATCATGATACATTTTTTCTTTAATGAATGGAAAATTCAACATCATCTGTTTGTTAAACAGAAATAATTTGTAACATTTTAAATGTCTTTATTTTTTGATAAATTTAATGCATCATTTATTATTTAATGTGCAAACCTCTGGTCCTTGGAGGGCCACTGTCCTGCCGAGCTCCAAAACAGATGCCTGGAAGTTTCTAGTAATCCAGAAGGGACCTTGATTAAGTGGTTCAGGTGTGCTAAATTAGGGTTGGAGCCCTAACCCTAACCATTCAAATGAAATCAGTATCAACAAACTTTCCACTGCAGGAAACACAGAAGCTGCATCTGAAGTGGCGTTAGATGTATTTACACAGTCTGTTTGATGAAGCTGAGGTGCCATAAATGCATTTACACTGCAAAATTTCGAATGCATAAAGAATTTTATAAGATTAATGTTTTAAATATTTTGTAAACATACAAATAAGAAATGTTGGGAAAAATGAAATGATAGTTTTAAATATGAAACCAAACCAGTAGGTGGCGTCAAATGACTGTTTGAATGAATGAGTCATTTAGTCCTTCATTAACTTTGCTGCTCTGCAGGAACTGAATTTGACACCCTATGATTTAATGTATCAAAATTATTCTTTTTGTTTCTTTGCACTATAAGCACCTGAACGGGTCATCCATACTTTCTTATACACTGAAATGTATACTTTAATTCCATGTAAAACCCTTTGCTATTTTTTATTTTTTTGCTGTATTTGCTAGATATTATATGAATTTATCATATTTCCAGCAGCACTGCTCTTACCCTCAAAACTTATAGGACTTTTCATCATTCAGACGTATATCACTCCGGTAACTAAAACAGCTCCAGGAGCACAACATGTTAATTTCTTTGTAATTTGCATAATCATGCATGTAAACCAGAGGATAATTCAGTGGATCAGAGCAAGCTATTTTGTGTAGGCTATATGAATTCTCTGAGGTGACAAACTATAGTGAGAAATCTAATTTCTGACAGTAACACACTACTTAGCTGTTTCCAACCAGACAATAGAAGGAATGATGACAATAGAAGATGATAGTATAATGTAAATAGATGTAAACAGGAGAACAGATTCAAATACATTAATCTCTAAATCTCAGAACAACAGAACATTAATAAAATGGTAGAAAAAAGTGTAATAACAGAGCAATGTTTTGATTGATCTGTTTGTCTCAGTGGATGATTTTTTATTAAAACAATATGTTTGTTATACTGTCACATCAAGATCACATCAAAAAAGTCTTCATAATTTATTATTTAGATTTATTTATTTTAAATTAATTTATCGTTTTACCCTATCCAAACACATGGCTTGTAACCCTAAAATATGAAAATATATCATAAAATTCGCACAAAGATTTACTGTGTGTAAATAATTATAAGTTGCCTCTTGGCATAGGCCTAATTTCTGTCTCTAACCAACAATTTTGCCCCTAACAAGTTTTGTCCCAAATTTTCTCTTTTTTCTTATGAGTACTTGTTTACAAATGAGATGACAGTATTTATGAGACATATGCCCCTGGTTTCACAGACAAGGCTTAAGGGCGGCTAGTTCCAGACTAAAATGCATGTTTGAGCTGTCTCAACTGAAAATATCTTGCCCTGACATATCTTAAAATATGTCAGTGCCATTGTTCTGTCTCAAGATGCACACATGTAACATTTTTTTCTAAGGCATTTTTATAAAAGCTGCTTTAAATATCTTAATTTAAAGGCCTAGTCCTGGTATAAACTAAGCCCCGTCTGTGAAACCGGGCCGTTATGTGGAAAGAACCGCTGAATCAGTTTTTAATTCCTAGCTCTTTGAAACGAACTGTTCGAAAGAACCGATTCGTGGATATGACTCAGAGTTCAGTTCACTAGCGCACGCGCCACTCGCGCCAAAACGTACAAAAAAATGTAATGACATTAAATAATTAATATATGGGGTTAAACCACAGACACGCCTTAAACTACTGAATAAGCGCTTCGTATTCACATCTTTTCACTTCATTGACGACATTTCGTACTGGTAAGCACATTTTGATTAGCACATGAAGGACCTTTTACCATTAGCAAAATCAATTTAGCAAATCCTAAAAAAAAATCAGCTTAAGTATAACATACAAAGTAATTTTTACTTAATATTTCAACAATACTTGTGATTTTGAGCTGAGTTGAGAGAGTGAAAAAAGAAATAGACAGAAAAGGACATACATTAGGACAACTGTTAACAAGAGAAAGCAGGCCCCCTAATGCAACTGCTAACTGATATAACGTTACATATAAAAGTTTACGAATAATTGGCAATGAATAATGACAATGAATTATTGTTTAACTTTTACACAATAATATTGTTAACTCTCAGTCAGTGTGAGAAGTGATTTGTCGGGATGTGGAGGAATGAAAACCAGAGACCAACTGCAGGTAGGATTTGCTGTCTATTATATGCTTGTGTTACTTGGTTGGAAATACACGACAGACAATAAGAGTTGGATTAGTTGGAAAGTCTGCCATCTATCAAAATAATCTAGCTAACTACTTGCAATTGAATAAATATTATTTTCAGGGACCTCCCTGCACATAAATTTGCCAAATCCGTCAAAATAATTGAACTGCTTATCTGCTAATACAACACGTAGCTGCAGTTAAAGCGTTATTCAGGTTGCTGGAGCCTGAAATCAAAGCAGAGTTTTGACTTTCTGCAGGCTGTCTCTCCGTGCCTCTGTTTAATCAAAGGAAAAGGAGCAGGCTGCCTTTGACGTCTAATCCCTCAGAGAGTGATCTCTTCACTACCAGCCACTACAACGAGACACAAACCCCCTCCTCTTCCTCCTCCGCTCTTCCCCGTATGTATTTCCACTGAAATTTCCACTCAAATCCTGATTCAGCACTTTGTTTCAATGTTCAGATGTCAGATATTTACTTTTCTAATTCATGGTGATTATGTTACACTATAACACACTGAAATTATTTGTCAGGTAACTTTAAGTTGTGCTTAATGTGGAAGCATCTAAATTAACAGTTTTTATTTATTCAAAGTAAAATTTTAAATAAATTACGCCTGCACATTATATATATATATATTATTATTTTTTATTTATTTTTTTATCTTGACAGTAGACAGCTCATAGGTTATATTTACAGATTAAGTCAAGTTATTTATTTGTGTAGCACTTTTCACAATACACATTTTTTAAAGCAGCTTTACAGAAATGTTAATTTGGAAATGACTATTATAAATAAAACTAACTATTTTAAATAATTGCGCAGTTTAGAGCTGGGTTATAGGATAGTTTTATCGTCATTGGTGACGATATTAACTATCAAACAGTTGAGAATTGGTATTTAGTATATACATATATATATCGCTTTATGTGAATGTACTGTATGTATGTGAGTAAAGCTAGAAATATATTGCGAGTTGGAATTATTAATTATTATACATTATTCATTTACATTTCTTATAATAAAATCATTTTCTGTCTTTCGTTATTATGATTTTTAAAATATAACCCAAGGTTTCTCTTTAGCTTTGG
The DNA here is from genome assembly GCF_001515605.1 of Sinocyclocheilus anshuiensis. Classification (NCBI taxonomy): domain Eukaryota; kingdom Metazoa; phylum Chordata; class Actinopteri; order Cypriniformes; family Cyprinidae; genus Sinocyclocheilus; species Sinocyclocheilus anshuiensis. Next base: position 799,824 of record NW_015536493.1, on the reverse strand, counting down.
GTCAGAGCGGTCAGTGGAACCAGGGAGCCTACCTTTCATCACAGCAAGCCAGCATGAGATCTGCTCCTTCACCTGGTGTGGCGGGACGAGGATATGCACCTTTACCTCACCCAAAAAAACCTGCCTATGTCTGGTACTCAACTTATGCTAAGAAATAATGACTACATACCAGAAAGGTCTTGTAGAAGACTGTAAAGAAGCTATTTCTTCCTGACCTGAGCCTTAAGATTCACTTATATAATATTTAAGTAACCTTAGGTAACACTTGAAAGGAATAGTTCACCCAAAATGGAAATTTGGTGAAAATGTACTTATCCTCAGTCCATCCAAAATTTGGAGAAGTTTGGCATTACATCACTTGCTCACCAATGGATCTCTGCAATGAATGGGTGCCGTCAGAATGAGAGTCCAAACAGCTGATAAAAACATCACAAAAATCCACAAGTAATCTTCATGACTCCAGTCCATCAAATCAACGACTTGATGCGAAAAGCTGCATATTTGTAAGAAATGAATCATCATTGAGGTGTTTTTAACTTCAAACTGTTGCCTCTACCTAAACTATGAGTATTCTATCCATAATATAAATTTCTCTAGTGAAAAAGTTGTCTCATCTGAATCAGGAGAGAAATATGCACTGATCAAGCTGTGTTTACAAGTGAGAACAGTATAAAACAGTTCTAAACAAAATGTTGGTGGATTTTGAGGTGAGAGGACAACAGGGAATGGTCTTTTTCACTGGAGGAGGAAACATTATTATGAATTATGGACTTGTATTTTGGTCAGAATTAATTATTGAAACCTGGCCTGAGGATGAATACATATTCAGAAAATGTTATTTTTTTGGGTGAACTATTCCTTTATCTACATTAGTTAACATAAACTAACAATGCAAATATTTGTCAATCATTTATTAATCTAAGTTCATGTTCATTTCAACATATTCTAATACATTATTTAAAAAAAAATCTAATAATACAAAATTTGTATCTGTTAATATTTGACTTGAGCTAACATGAACAGCTGTATTTTTATTAACTAACATTATCAAAGATGAATAAATACTGTAACGAATGTACCATTCATTGTTAGTTAAGGTTAGGTAATGCATGTTATATATTCGAACCTTGTTGTAAAGTTTAACCTAACCTCAGTACGTAGTCAAGTTGATTAACTTATAATTATAATTAAATATTTTGAAGTTTGTTTAGAAGTTTTACCACATTATGCACATTTTTAGTTATCCTGAAAAACATTTGTGACATTACATTTTGTATTTGTCACCATTTTACCTCCAGGTCACAGACAGGGCAACAGAGGCCTCCAGTGAGACAGGATTCGATGCCAGCAGTTGGATCCCAGCTTCATGGTGGTTTTCCAAGGAGCAGCTCAGTTTCACTCGGCCAGCCCAGATGGTCCAGCAGCATCCAGAATCAACAGTCATTTAACAGGCCGGCAAATTCCCCCAGAATGCCGTACAGTCCCCAGCACTGTACCCCTGCAGCAGCAAGCACTCAGGGCCCTGGAGCTCAGATTTACATTGGAAAGGGGAACTTCAGACCTGTTGGACAATCAGCCAGTGGAATGTGGGCAAAAGAAAAGATGGACACCTCGAGTGTCCAGACCACCCCTCAGCAGCAGGTGTGTGTAGGGGCAAGTCACATTCATATTAAAAACATATTAACATATAAAAAAACAGTCTATTCTACTTTACTGCAATGCTGCAAACCTGCAGCATTTTTGTGTACTGCTTTTTTTTCAAATATTTTCTGCCTCACAGTATAAAATGTTGTTTTATTTGTTCGGCTAACATTTCTGATTTACACTCTCTCCTGCTGGATAGAAGCCCCCTCATGAGACATTGCTGCATGTTATTACTGCTGTTATTGAAGGCATGAAGCACTGGAGCCAGTACAAGAACAGAGTACCAATGCTGTTTGAGATGTTTGGTGAGGAGACTATCACACATGCGGTCCCCTTGATTTAAATCTGTGTCTAACAGTCCTGTCTCTCTTTACAGCTGCACTGGACTCTGCAGTTACAGTTGGAGAACACGGAGCAAAGAAATTTCTCATGAGGGATGGTAAAGAGGTGGTCCACTGCCTTTACTATGAAAATGTGAGTCTGAGAAAATTGGTTTTCTTCCAGAGGTGCATCTTTTCTTCCTCCCTGTAACATGCATTTTTACAATTGTATCATTTTATATTATTATTATTATTTTTATTAAATACACTACCATTCAAACGTTTGGGGTTGGTAAGGAAACATTAGATTGAATAATGTTACAAAAACATCAAATACTGTTTTTAATCATACTTTCTAGTCTTTAAAAAATGCTGAAAAAATTAATTAAAGTTTCCACAAAAATATTAAGCAGCACTACTATTTCCAACATTGATAATAATAAGAAATGTTTCTTGAACATCAAATCAGCATATGTGACCCTGAGCACATTTGACCTCAGCACAAAACCAGTCTTAAGTCGCTGGGGTATATTTGTAGCAATAGCCAAAAATACATTGTATAGGTCAAAATGATAGACTTTTCTTTTTTGCCAAAAATCATTAGGATATTAAGTAAAGATCATATTCCATGAAGATACTTTGTAAATTTCCAACAGTAAATATATCAAAACTTAATTTTTGATTAGTAATATGTATTGGTAAGAACTTCATTTGGACAACTTTAAAGGCGATTTTCTCAGTATTTAGATTTTTTGCACCCTCAGAGTCCAGATTTTCAGGTAGTTGTATCTTAGCCAAATATTGTCCTATTCTAACAAACCATACAAGAATGGAAAGCTTATTTATTCAGCTTTCAGATGGTGTATAAATCTAAATGTTAAAAAAATAGACCGTTATGACTGGTTTTGTGGTCCAGGGTCACATATTAGAATGATTTAGAAAGGATCATGTGACACAGAAGACTGGAATAGTGGCTGCTGAAAATTCATCTTTCCCATCACAGGAATCAGTTACATTTACAATATAATAAAATACAAAATGGTTATTTTAAATTGCAATATTTCATTATAATATTACTCTTTTTACTGTATTTTTGATCATATAAATGCAGCCTTGGTAAGCATAAGAGACTTCTTTCACAAACATTAAACCCTAAGTGTTTGAATGGTTGTGTGTGTATATATATATTTCTTATTTTTACATTAATTGTATTTTATATTTCTAAGTTCCACTTAGCATGAAGATGATTTAAAGGAATAATTCTCCCAAAAATGAAAACTGTCATTATTTACATACTGACATGTTTCAAATCTGTATGACTTTCTTCTTCCATGAAAGGAAAATTAAAAGTTACCTTGGCTGTCAAGCTCAAAAAATTATCAAATAAAAAAAAAAAAATCATAAAATGGTCTGTACCTCTTCTGATCACACCACAGTATTACTGTAGTTGGCAGTAATTTCCCAAAATATATAAAAAAAAAAATATATATATATTTAAATATGAAAGTTTTTTTTTTTTAATATTGAAGTATTTGGTTTATATCAGAGATGACATTACAGATACAGATCTGAAGAAACAATTAAAGAGACAAGTTGCTCTCTCTAGTTTATGACACCCACTTATTTTCCATTGCGCATTTTTCTATTTTTCAAATAAGATAGACCATTATGACTTCACATTGTTATGTGATGTTGGCAGTGGTAGAGACACCATAAACCTTTATGTTCAAGTCATTGTGTATTTGTTCTTCAGGATCAGACACTGCCCAGACTGATCAGAGGTCAGGTGCATCGCTGCGTTGGAAACTACGACAGGCAAAAAGACACAATGACTTGTGTGTCAGTCCGAGCTGCTTCACTGTCAGAGCAAAGGAATGCCCTGGAGGCTGTGAGAGTGTCAGATGCAAAAATGAGGGATGTGGTGCTGGCTCTCAGTGAAATGTGATGTGGATCGAGTGAGTAACAGTAGAAAGATTAAACTAGCTCAGACTTATACTGAGGTTAGGGTTGGTTTTGGTTTAGTTGTGAAGTAGTTAAAGAATGACCTATAATGGTCAGTGAATGTAAAACCGTTTTAAATCTGTGATCTGTATCTGGAGATTTTGATTCACTTTGCAAATTAGATGCATTAATAATATTTGATTTATTTTAATTGATATGCATTTAAAATATTTCTAATTTCTATATCATCTCGATTAAATTTAAAATGTAATTTAAAATTCATTCAAAATATTTTAGTTCTAATTTATATGCATATATAATCTTGAGTTATAATTTAGATGGATATAAATTGAGTTCCCATGCATACATAGTTTATTTAAATTTGTGATAATATATTTATTTTGTATTTATTCAAATTTGTGTGCATATTTGAGTTCTAATTTATACATTATTGTTAATTGTTGCATTTAAAAAAAAAACTATTTGTACTCCATTCCCAAACTTGGGAAATATTGTTTTTAAAGATTTGTTGGTGTCTTCATTCAAAATACATCAATCTGCTAAGTTTATGAAATGCTTTATTACAAAGAAGAAACACATAACAGCAATTTGTTAACGTTTTCAAAGGTTAAACAAACACAATGATGAGGTAACATCGCAAAATATATCTTTCAAAAGGGAACCAACCATCAGGATGCCATGTTACAGAATTATTTACATCCAAAACACAGTGGGAAACCCACAGCACTAATCTACAAGATCTAAGATCTACCTGTGGTCAGACTTTACATACAAGAACTCAAGAATGCAAGTTGCCATCACCGTCAAGGCAATCGGATGATGCCAGTGTACTCCTGCATAAACACATTTAAAGGGCCTGTTATATTTGACATCTCACACCAGTTTAAAGTCTGAGCCTCAGCTACCCTTAACAGTTACAAGTACACACATCTTCAGGGGGAATGGGTTTGTTTCACTGTCAGCACATCTATATCATAATAGAATTTGGTGTTAAATCTATGCAAGAGGGCAGTTGAGTGCCAATGTTTTAGCCAGTCTGAACACAACACACAAATGGATCAACACAACAGCAAAAGTGAGCCAAGTGCAATATGGAATGATCCAAGTAGAAGCTTTAGCTTCACCGTATTGCTGTGCCAAGTGTAAATGCAAAAGCACACTAGCTTAATTTGATCGTTACAGCCCATTTCCCAATTTCCCAAAGAAATACATAAATCTGTCATGACAAATCAGGACTGAATTGGTCGTCCTGTCTTGTTCAGTGACTTGCTAATTTAGCTTTCATCGTTTTGTTCTTTTTTGCAACCCCTTCAAAACAAATCAGGCCATCAGCTTGGCAAGAGGTGCCAACATTAAAAACGTTCAGCTAAAACTAATCATCATTAAAGATGGCGACGTACAGAAATAATCACACAATGTTAATCCATCAAGAAAGCATTTACAAAATGTTTTAGAAGTAGATTACCTGATGAAAGGTACTTAAGTCTTAGCAATGGTCAAAAGGCACAAGTTGGTTAGAAGTTGGTATTTTCCAGAACGTAGTGTCTCAGTGTTAACTAAGCCCAACTTTAACTAAGAACAGCCTTGCTCCTGATTTGTGTAATCCTGAATAATTCAGTACTAGTAGGTGTTACAGTAAAGAACGCAAAAGGAGACTTCACAACAAATCCTGTTCACTCAGTTTGGGAAAACAAATGGTTTTACTTGTGGGATCATTTCACTTTCACATACAGCTGAGAAAAGTCCATGCTTGTGGTCCATCCATGGCAGTCTGAAGCAACGGCCTGGTCCATACTGTCAATACAGTTCCTTAATGGCCCTCACGCAGTTATGAGAAACAAAATGAAGAAAATTCAGACAGATGCCCGTAAATGAAAACTCGTACGGCGGATAAAAATGTTTCAGTTTACTTAAGCCACAGTGTTGGTCCTTGAATAGGTACTATATCAGGTGCTAGAAACATTCCGACTGTCAGATTTATTGAGTTTGAGTTGAGTTTCTCTCAATGAACTCGATGAAACGGTTCCTTGAAACCTGTTGGATCCTTTAGAAGAAGTCCATTTAAGAAGGGCCCACCATTTGTTTTTGTTATCCTTTCATTGCATGCTGACAAGTCTTAGTAAAACATTGGAAATTGTAACTCAAATTTCATTTAATTTGCTATTTTTGGTTTTGATCCTTGCAAACAAAATTTCAAAAATACTAATTTGCCCCATGGTCCATTGTCCGATATTTTCAGTAGTTAGTCCTTAAGAGGTCTTCAATCAAGAACAGAGCTTGAAAATAAATTAGAAAGAAGGGAAAGAAAGAGCAAAATCCATATAAACAAATTTTTCACCTGAAAAAAAAAAAGACCGTATTGAATTAAGGAAGACACTAAAAAACAAAAACAATGAGAATAGAAGGGATGAAGGGTCTTGAGTTCTGCTCCAGAGCAACATCATCTTCATGACATCATTACCAACCACGGCAAATGATGCTGAGACTTTGCAATCTGTCCAACCTCAAATCTTTGATCATTTAATAATTATTTATGATGGCTGAGCAGGTTGAATATTGTAGGTGGTGGTCTTTAGTGCTCTATAAAAGAGTGGGCAGTGGGGTGGGTGACAGCTGCTCTTTGGGGGCGTACTTGGCGAAAAAGGGCAGGAAGAGGGTGAGCATGACACCTACGATAGCCAGCATGTAGCCCCATCCTATCTGACACTCCCCGGCGTAGTAGATGTCCGAGTCTCCACAGAAAGACTTGACCAGGTTGGAGTTGAGACCGAAGGGGTAAACCAGTAAACCAGATGCCATAATGACCACTAGAGCGGAGAGACAAGAGAGGAAGCAAATGAAATATGGATGTATTTGAGAGAAGTACAATGACATTTAGGTGTAAATATTAACACGGGACAATAACAAAACATGACTTCGTGTTAACTTTGAATTGTACTTTGCTTTTAAAAAAATTCAATCAAAACTGTCATTTTGAAGTTCACATAAAATACATACAATTTGTATGGTATCATAACGTACATTATTTTTGAGCATATGGGAATTAGGCATAAACTGGTTAAATATGAAAAATGTATTAATCACATCAAAATGACATACTGTAGACCCCACAGAAGTGAAGTGAGAAGTGGTTTTAATATGATTAACAACTAAGTGGTTGGTTATTATCAGACAATTTTGTCTTCTTTATTTTAAGCAAATAAATAATCATTAAATAAATAAATGAATCAATAAATTCAACATACATCAATCATTAAAAATTAAAAAGGCCCATAAAATGCTAAATAAAACAAATAAAACCTGTTTTACCAGCATTACTATTAAATAAGCAATTTCTAAAATGATAAGTTACACCTTTTATAAAAATTAGAGATTGAATATCTACATTTAAATGTTCATAAATTCTGTTTTTTTTTAGTTTGGTTGTTTAATCCAACCAAATTGATCATTTTTGCCCATAATAGACCCTTTTCACAGACTCTGATTACACTTTTCAACAGTTATTAACATTTACAGTAAAGTTTTTTTTATATTTTCATTTTTTAATACAATGGCTTAGAGAGCGACAGCAATTTTGACATCTTTCTCTCTTCTGACCACCGTAGTCTATCACTCAATTAATTTCCTTTTTTTTGTAAAGTCATAGAAACATTATTGTTTTTATCCTTAGCTTTTGGAGCAGCTGGGAACACAAAAATGATATGTATGGTTGTTTCTATTCACCACTATAGTTTAGCCACCTATGACTTCTGCTTCTTAGAACCCCAGAAATGTGCAAAGGGTCCATACCTCCTTACTTCTGATCAGTGACTAATACTTGTAGCAGCAACAACAATGCTCAGGGTGGCGGTAGAGAGCTGTGTCTCTGCTGAACTGAGCATTAATGGAAGAAAGGCCCCTTAATACTGTTTCCAATTTTGCCATGGAAATATCAAATATACACAAAACCATCAGCCCATGTATGTCTGAAATCAAAATTCATTGCATGATGACTGCCAGTCCCTGAATGTGGGGGTGTACTGTGACTGAGGAAAGCCATTAGGAGAGTTTCTGGGCGATCCATTTTCTTAGACAGTATCAGTGCTCACTGCCCATGGCAGAACAGCTGTGTTAAAATCATTTGCTGTCAAATATCTATTGAATCAGGATCCATTACTATGCTGGCAGAGTATATGCATCTTTAATTTGATTGATCTTTAACTATTATAAACTGTTAAAAGTTTAATGACTATTTAAATACTACATAATAAACATAGCGAGGAAACACATTAAAATGTTATGAAATAATATTATACACATACACTACCATTCAAAAGTTTTTTTTTTAAAAGAAATTAATACTTTTATTCAGCGAGGATGCACTAAATCGACCAAAAGTCACAGTATAAGGTCACAAAAGATTTCTATTTCAAATATAAATTCTATTGTTTTTAACTTTCTATTAGTCAAAGAATTCTGAAAAAATTATGACCGTTTCCATGAAAATATGAAGCTGTTTTCAACATTGATGAAAATGTTTTTGAGGACCAAATCAGCATATTAGAGTGATTTCCGATCACATGAATAGATTACGTTAAAATACATTCATATAGAAAACAGATATTTTACACTGTAATATTCCACAATATTACTGGTTTTACTGTATTTTTGACCAAATAAATGCAGTCTTGGTGATAGAGCTTTCTTCAAAAATTTCACAAAATCATACCAATCCCAAACTTTTGAATGACAGTGTATTTTAAAATATTATAAAAGATAACAGCATGTTGTTCAACTGGTGCGGTGCAGTGGTGTGGTGAACAGGGTTTCTATATAGAGTATTTTAGCATGACGGTTTTGACCAATCAGCATCCAAGATTAGTTTAATCATTGCAAATATCACAAGGAAACCCCCGGTACTACGAAATTCTGCACAACGGGTTAATGGCTTTTTTCACCCAGGGGCGCAGAACATCTTAATTCATCTATTTATTATCCTTCTTCAGCTTCTCCACACAAAACGACCCAGAAGCCCCTCTCATCTCTGCTACCACACTAAGAACAGTGCTTCTCCTTGAGTTTAATGGCCTCAGATCCAGCTGTGCTCTACATTGGCCTGTGTTTATCAGCGGAGGCCTGACATCTCAAAGCTGCTCTGCTAATGACATCATAATGTCCTTCTCTATCTTTGACTGTATCTGCACAAAGACGCAGTCAAACGCGGCTGCTCCGGCAGAGGGAAATAACCGCTATCAGTGGATGTTTACACTCAGATGACAGGGCATTCAATGAGACTCAACAAGCTATTCAATAAAATTTCATTTCGAAGGCAATCTTCAATGAAAACACACGCACAGATAGCACAACTGTATGGAGTTTAATTAAAGCGGGTCAAATCAACAAGGGCTTCGCTGCAGAGGCTTGCAAAGCTCAGGGCCAATTGCAGTCTGGATCAGATAAAGTATTGAGCCTGTGTGTGTGTGTGTGAGTAAGGAATGGCTCACTGCTGTGTGACACTTGAAAGTCCACATCAACCTGATTCTCAAGTTGCAGTGTTACAAAGTGGACTTGATGGTATTTCGGTCATTTGTTTTCACATGTGGCTTTGATTCACAAATGACATATATAACGTAGCCACTTAAAAGTGGCTAAATTTAGATTCAGGGTCAACGAGTACATAAAGCTAAAAGACTCTGTTTGCTTTAAAAAGGACATACTCCAACACCAAAGACCTACTTTAAAGAAATATTACATATAATCTAAGGCATATTGTCAGCTACCATAGTAAACAATTTAAAGTCAGCATGAAAGGAAAGTTGCAATATTTTTTTCCTTATCGTGACATAAATTGAAGTGAAACTGCTTCTTGACCAAGAAAAATGTAGGGTGGGACTTAATTATCCATCCCCAATTAATTAGATTATTACAGTTGATTTGGCAATTTCATGGTGACTTTAACTAATCTATCAGCTTGTAAAATGAATCAAGAAATACTCCCACTCGTTCTTATGAGTCTACATCCCTTCCAGAAGCCTGAGATCGGTACGCCTTGTGGTACCATCATAGGGAGGCACAAAATCACTTTTCACTTTTCGTTCACTGTTCCTTCCTGGTGGAATGATCTTCCTAACCCCATCCAGAATGCCGAATCCCTGACAATATTCAAAACTCATTTCTTTTGAGAGCACTTAACTGCATCCTACTTTTTTCACATTGTACTGAAACATTGTATTATGAGCACTTCTCATGTTTATTTGCCTCTTTATAATGAATCGCTTGTATTTCTCATTTATAAGTCACATTGGATAAAAGCCTCTGCTAAATGAATAAATAAATGTAAATGTAAAAACATGCCGATTGAAATACACATCGAGTGGAAGTTTATGGGCCAAGTGTAGAATGTTACAGTTGCCAAATAGACTTATACACACATTCTTTTGTTTTCGTTTTTACAATTGTTATATTTTGTGGTAATACTATATAAAAAAAAAAAAAATAATTCAATTCAATTTCACATCAAACATGCACTGATAAATAATGAGTTGATGAAATGGTCAATTAATGACCAATTTTGGTTCTTTTTGTCATTTTTTTAATCAGCCGATCAACCTGCAGATTACTTGTCATGACGATTTGTGTTAACTTTGTGTGAGGAACAGACTGAAATTTAGTCATAATTCACTAATAATGTTTCCTCTCCACCAAAGCTCTGAAATCATCTCAGAATCTCATTTGTGTCAACATTCAGATTCAAAAAACTGCACAACAAATGTTACTAGTTCTTGCATGTGTTGTAACCAAATGTGGACACAGCAGTTTGAATGTGCAGAATGGAGGGGAATGTGCAGAAAAGTCCCTTTTGGCTACGTTCACACTCAGTTTTTGGAACAGTAAACCGATCAGCTCTTCCTCTTTACTAGTTATAGCACAAAATAAATATGAATGAACATCAGAAGGTATGTTGTTTCAACCGCGGAGAGACATCAATACACAACACAACACAACGTTAATCTACTCTCCTGTCTGGTTTGTTTGTCAGACAAAATGGCAAATTCGGTCAATTACTTAAAAGGTGTGAGTCTCAAAATGTCCTGTTCACACAGCAGCTTACAATGCTGGCTTGAATGAACGAGTAACCAAAGTCAAGCCTCTATTCTATTTGTGACTATCACCTGATGTAACCATAGACACAGTGACTGAATTCATATCAAAGATGGCGACATTCATAAACAAGTCTTATCACATTGACTGCTGCTGCGTGAACACGGCCAAAAATCAGCAAACAGGTTGGAATAGCATGAAAGCGAGTGCATCATGACATAATTTTCATTTTTGGGTGATCTATCAGTCCAGCAATTGATTTTTGCAAGCACAAGTGTTGTAGCCACAGACACATGACATCGGTTATGCAGTCAACATCAGTCCTCCAACCTTCAAAGCTGGATATATCATGCAACTATATTCTATAGTCTCTCTAATTTAAACATTTTCGTAATCTCCTATGTGAGCGCTGTGTTTGGTGTGGAGAGGTTATATGGCATATGTTATCTGTCCTATTCCCATCCTCAATCTTAAAGTAATACTGAGCCGCAGAAGCACATTTCTTGCTTGGCAGGGTTGACTAACCACACATTCACACGACCTGTGGCCACTGCTGTAATCCACTGGCAATATGTGCTTTGGTGACAAATGATTTGATGATGAGATTCAGTGAATAGTGTAATAACATTCTATCCTGCCCCTCTCGTGGTACACGTCTCACAGGGCTTGATTCTGAATCTGCTCACCCAGCCCACAGCAGAGCGTTTCCAGCGCAGCCATTCATTATGACATGTTCATTGGACGTGATGAGGTCAGTGTCACCATCACTTTGAATGATAGTCCTGTACAGATCTCTTTGGGGACGATGGGAGACACGTGATAACCGAGGGTGAACTGTACAATAAGTGTGCGGACCCCTTGTTCGTGATTGAATTGCTACTGAGAATGAGTTGGAAATGTTAACTGAATTAAATTATAATGGATAATTAAAGGGTTAGTTCACCCAAAATAAAAATGAATTCTGTCATTAATTACTCACCCTCATGTCGTTTCAAACCCGTAAGACCTTCGTTCATCTTTGGAACACAAATTAAGATATTTTTGATGGAATCTGAGAGCTGTCTGACCCTGCATAGACAGCAACGCACCTGAAATGTTCCCAAGTCCAGAAACGTATAAATGCGGAGGAGACGAATTGTTGAATAAAGTCGTTTTTTTTTTTTCTTTTGCGCACAAAAAGTATTCTCGTAGCTTCGTATAATTGCGGTTGAACCACTGATGTCACATGGATTATTTTACAGATCTACTTGCTACGTTTCTGGACTTGGGAACATTTCAGGTGCGTTGCTGTCTATGCAGGGTCAGACAGCTCTCAGATTCCATCAAAAACATCTTAATTTGTGTTCCGAAGATGAACACAAATGAACGAAGGTCTTGCGGGTTTGAAACGACATGAGGGTGAGTAATTAATGACAGAACTTTCATTTTTGGGTGAACTATCCCTTTAAAAAGAATAAATGCATAAGCTTGTTCACAAAAATTGAAGATGGTTTAAAATTCATTACATGTATTGAAAGCATTATTTATGCCTATTATTAACATATTGGCTGTTTATAGTACTTATAAAGCACATATTGTGCATGACCACATTCTACATCCCTAATCCTACCCACTACCTAAACTTAACAACTACCTTACTAACTATTAATAAGCAGCAATTTAGGAGTTTATTGAGGCATAGTTGATGGTTTGTTAATAGCGAGAATTTAATGTTAAAATAAAGTGTGACCGGAATTTTATGTGTAATTATACTTTAAGTGGATATTATCTGGTTGACAGCATGATCAGCCAATCAGAGAGATGTCAGGCACTTCATCCATTGGTGTTGCTGTTGGAAAGTACTATTTCATACAAACATTTAATAGAGCTGGAAAAAAGGTTTCTGATTAATATTTGGTGTTGTCTGTTTAACACTTTTTTCCACTTCCTGAGAAAGCTATGCTAATTTTTCAAAAATACTTTTGGCTATCATTAAAATATATGATTCAATTAATTCAATTCAATTCAACTCTAATGTTGAATGATGATTACTAATTTTATGCCCAGATATTGCTGACATATACTTAACATTTCAAATATTTAAAATACTGCCTTTATGTTGTTTCCACATAAATTTGGAGATTCAGTTATGATTACAAATTTGATGTTTTGTGTGTGATTAATGTATTAATCTATAATTACATAAATTTGTTTGATTAATTAATTACTTTTTTAACTGATCAACAGCAGTAATATTTATACATCATTGATATTTAGTAATATTTTTGTTTTATGTTTTTTTTTTTTTACAGTTCATTATTTTCTCTCCAAACTTTTAAGTAAATAATTTAGGCGATAGGCCGAGAAGGAATCTGAAAACTTAATTTATATTTTATATTTTTATATATTTATTTAGAGGGGAAAATCTGTGGAAAAGATTTGTGTTAAATATTTAAAGGGGTCATATGATGCGATTTCAATTTTGTTTACGTGGCGCGATGCAACACAACGCGTAAAAAGACAGTATAAGTCATTATAATCCGTAATTATGTCCCCACTGGATGCAACAAATGCCTCATTTATAATGAGTTTTAATGTTTTTGTTTCGTCGCTCCGGCCGGGACAGGGCATCACAGTATGGTAAGGGGGCATAACATTTCCGTCACACGCTTGAGGTATTCGGCCAATCACAACGCACTGGATAGCTGGCCAATCACAGCACACGCTTTTCAGACCGATGAGCTTTGTAAAAATTGACGCGTTTCAGAAAGGCGGGGCATAGAGGAGAAACAATAATGTACAGTATGTGGAAAAGAATGTGTTTTTTGAACCTTAAACCGCATAAACACATTTCATTACACCAAATACACAAAATAATGTTCTTTTTAGCAACATCATATGACCCCTTTAAAATCGTGTTAAATACTAAACTCTTTTTGGTAGCTGAAAACATGATCAAATTAGCCTAAATATTGAATAAACAAAGTATTTTGGCCACAGATTTTGTGTGGGCCTAGTGACAGGAGTTCAGCTGATAGAAAAGATGTGAAAACCCTGCACTGACCATAAAACAACAACTCAAACTTGCTCTAAGTTTAAAGTTACACTTGAGACTATAGACTTCTCTCTTTCTCTCTCTTTCTCTTTACTCTCTCACCACATATGATCTGAGAGTCTCATGAGTAATGAGGCTGTACAAACAGTGCAAACTCCTTCTGAAGCTCACTCTCTGAAACACACACAAACACACACTCATATAGAGTAAACAGACGAGCAGAAGCAAGCTGTCTTCACACCCTCAGCTCTGTCTCTGTAAATACAGCTCTAGAGTAGTGACTGAGACTCTAATGATGCCTAATTATCGAGCAACGCTGCGGCCAGCGCTGTGCTCTCTTTGAGCCTCTGAATCCTTCACAAATTACAGCACAAACTGTTAAGCCTTCAGATGAACAGCAAATTCAGTTAAGCTATGCAGTGTACATCAGAGAGCAGGCCTGAAGGGTAGTGCAGCACTCTGACTTGTTGAGGTGCGAGTTTGAGTCTGGCTCATGCCATTTCCTGAACCCATTCCCCCTCTTTCTCATTTCATGTCTCCTCTCTCACTACGCTTTGCATTACAATTCATCTCAGGCTTTAAGAGAGAAACAAAAGTGTAGTACAGTGTTGTACAATGATATACTGTTAACACAATTATTAATTATATTAACAACGCATCACAGGTACCGTTACAAAAATATAGATAAAAATATAGAGGGGTCCTCAGCGAACTTTTAAGAGGGCCTCAAAATGACTTAATTATTTAAAATAAGACAAAACAAGCATTAAAATAAAATGAACCAATTCAAAATTATAATATTTCTTATTTCAAATTACCCATGAAAATTGTTTCTTCTCTCAACAAAAGTTTATTTTCCTGTGAAAAATCAGGGCTCCTACAGTCTTGAAGCCTAATTTTAAGAGTGATTTCTAGATCTGGAAAATAACAATACAACAAAGTTGTATTAAACTCAAAAAACTGTATTAAACTTTAAAAAGTCCACGGGCATTTCTAGAATGAATATATTTTATCGAGTAGAAACTTTGAGTACATTTAAAAAAAAAAAATCTCATTCAGTAAATCACAAAAAACGGGAAAAGTTGTGGTGCTTTCAAATACAGTATATTTATGGACAATGGAGGCCATGGAGTCAGAAAGGTTGAGAACTAGATTGTGAAAAGCGTTATCTTAAAGTGCTATTTCTACCTCATTTGTTTTCTACCTTTGTACCTTTATTCTGAAACTAAAAAATAAAAAATAGTTTTTTTGTTTGTTTTTTGGTACTTGATTTAAGTACTTTACGTAATTTAGGTACTTTAACATTTGTATTGTATATGTTTGACTTCAATAAAAACAGTTAATTTCCCCAGTAAACTGCGCTAATTCATATATTCACATGCAAATGAGCGGTTTCATTTGATGCAAATTGATCAAATTTTTTACTGTAAACAGCTAAGTTTTTTTCAGCTCTCAGTGTGTAATTCATTCATGGGCATTATAAAAAAAATGGGAAATGTTATTTAATTACAATAAGTATTCATTTTAATTGCAACTTTGCATCTCACAATTGTGACTATGGCTGTGTCTGAAAGCTTAGGCAGCAGGCAATGACTTTGCAGGTAGCGATTGTGCATGAAGCCACCTCATTTCAATAGACTTTTGAAGCAGCATAACAGAATAATGATCTACAACAAAACATAGAGAGCTTTGCTGATAACTAAGCAAATAATTGAATTACTACAATACTAATTTCCTGCTAGACATCAAAAGTGGAAGTGAGGCAAAAACCTACATTTACACACAAACTGACTACCAGCCCCAACTTTCATACGCCATTTTTATTTTTTAGCTTAACTGTCACAATTGAACGCACAGGATTGTGGGATATCAAAAGCAGCAAAGGATACACCTACGCTGCCTTCAAAAATCAATTCGATGAAGGTACATCAGGAAACAGGAAGTAAAGCTAACATTGGATTCAGATATGCCTTGATGCCTTCCTGTGACTATACAGTTTTTCACAATTGTTAATTTATTTCACATAAATTTGAAAAAGTCTCTCTGAGGTGTGAAGAGCAAAATTATTAATTAATACATTACCTGATTTTTTTTTTTTTTTAATTTTGAGGTACAAATTGTTTACTATATTTTACTTGAACTGTTAATAAAATCAATTACTTAAGTGCAGCTCTCTTATCAGAGTTGTTTGCTGAAACATTAAAGCGTGTTAATATTCTTCACAGGTCTGTGGATTAGTATCAGGCCTTTCCAAATGAATCTCTACTGTCATCTTATGCATTCACGAACAGCTACAACTCATGACCAGACAAATAAATGGTTAGCAAAACTTTATTACCCATAATTCTCTGGGTGACTCTGCACTATATCCAACAGCGGGCTGATTTAGAGGCCTGTCTCTGAGCTGTTGGCAGGCAGTCTAACTGCTCCCTAATGCATTTAGAGTTAATTAGACAGCAGTGAATGAGTCAGGCCATCCAGGAGTCCTCTCAGTCCCTGCATGATGGCTTCATTACAGATGCTCTGCATCTCTGCTCATGTCTGCTCCTTCAAACCACACAACTGCTGTCTCTGGTCAAAATGAATTAACAGCAGGAGTGGGATGTTGTGATTTGGTTAGTGTTGGGAGGAGCACAGGACTGGATTGAGTTACTTTTGAAGGAAGTGAGAGAGAAAGATGCTCACAATGTCTGTCGAGCTTGTCCTAACAAGCTTATTCAGCTAGAGATCACTATCTCTGCATGATTACTGGTACCACTATTCACTATTCTACAAACACATTTTTCCCCTTTCTTTCTTTCTTTCTGAATCTAAATGGGCACTTCTAATGTTTTTATACACACTCTTGTATAGTATAATATAATATAATATAATATTTTAAAGTTTGGGTTAGTAAGATTTTTTAAAAGGTTTTTGAAAGAAGGCTTCATTTAACTGAAAAAAAATACAGAAAAAAGTGAAGTATTATTATAATATTACAATATATTGTGAAATACTATTATTTAAAATAACTTTTAAAAAATAACAATTTAAATAAACAAATATTTTGTAGAAAATTCGTAACTCATTTTTGTCAAGATTCTGATTAATAGAAAGTTCAAAAGAACAGCTTTTTAAAATCCATCCTTGCTGAATAAAAGTATGAATTTCTTTAAAAAAAATAATATACTATTTATTGAAATAATAATTGATTGATTTTCCAACTGAGAATTTCTGAACACCCATGGAAGTTTTTGTCTGATTTAGTTCACAGTTAGTGGGAATTTCGTCTTTGCAAACTACATCTAAGCCACATATGCACACACAACAGATATAGACAGGGAGAGGAAAAAAGAGGAAAAGACAGTCTAAATACAAGGATAAATGTTGCCGTGCTTATCTGTTCTGCACTATGAACCTGCATTGAAGCCAGCAGGCACCCACACACACATGCATTTACATATACACACACACTGAATAGACATGAGGGAAATGGGTCTCCCCGTGAGTGTGTGTAATATGGGAGTCATCACCCTCATAGTCATCAGCTGTCTGTTGTTTTCTTCCTCAGGGTGGTGTTTGCACTTGCAGTATCTGTCCTGCAGATTTAGCAAATATTCCAGGCTACTATCTCAAAACTTGCATGGCTCTGCTATAATGGCCAATATAATACACTAACAAGGTTAACAACTGAAAACCAACAATTAATGCCCAGTATTTGCTCTGTTATCTCATGCAAAAACATCCCATGCAAAAGATATAGTCTTATATATATAGTTTTTGTTTTCCATGTAAATATATTTAAAAAGTACGAGAAAGGTATAAATATATAAAAGTCTAATAAATCCTTATTTGCCGGCCCTGCTCTGGTTTATTTGCTGAGGCTTGTGTGCTTGTCAATGATGAAGCGAGGTGACATGCGGCATATGCTGAGGGGCTCCACCAAAGCCCAGAAATATTGTTTAATTACGCCTCCACGACGCTGCAATATATCAAAACGACTTTTTCAAAAGCTGTTCTTGCTTTTGTTTTTGCCTTTTTTGCTTAAGCTCTTTGTTGTATATCTCTTTCGCTCTCTTTTATTGATGCAAAATGGAAAAAAGAACACAAAAGGACAGGTGCTCAGCCTCTACCACTCCATTTACAATCATTTTCAATGCTTCTTTTGATCTCTTACTGTTGATCAGAAGCTTCTGCAGCAACTCAGAACAGATAAATAAGTACTTAAATAAGTAGCATTTGTAAACACAAATATATGAAAGTATGTTTCATATAAACCTCCCTAAACAGATGATGTGATCCATATTGACCATATCCAACATGTAGATGAGTTTGTTTCTTCATCTGAACAGATTTGGAGAAATGTAGCATTACATCACTTGCTCACCAATGGATCCTCTGCAGTGAATGGGTGCCGTCAGAATGAGAGTCCAAACAGCTGATAGAAGCATCACAATAGTCCACAAGTAGACTCCAGTCCATCTATTAATGTCTTGTGAAGTGAAAAGCCAGCTTTAAATCGTCACTTCAAGCCAAAATAGCCTTAGTCCATAATCCATAATGCAGAGGATCCATTGGTGAGCAAGTTTTGAGCTAATTTTTTCTAAATCTGTTCTGATGAAAAAAAAAAAATCTGGGATGGCCTGAGGGTGATTTATTCCTTTAGGCAACACTTTATTTTGATAGTCCACTCTAGTCATTCTACTAACAGTAAGTAACTTTGCAACTACAGTCATTAGAGTATTAGTAGACTGTCTGTTTAATATCTTCTAACACCTTATTTTGATGGGTTCACAACATACAACATATTGACTAGAAGATACTTTGCAAGTATATGTCAACTTATTCTACTAAACCTAAACCTAACCTAACAGTCTACTCTGAGAGTTAGTAGACGTGGTTGCAAATTAATGAGAATTAGTTGACATGTAGTTGCAAAGTTACTTATAGTTAGTAGAATGTCTAAAGTGGACTATCAAAATAAAGTGTATATTCTTTAAGTAAATGTTAAGATGCTGCACTGTTTCTGTAAACAGAATTAGAAATACTGACTGTTTTCGAAGAGATTTCCTGAACACTCCCCCAGTCTGCCATTGGTCAGAAAAAACAGACAGTCTCGCCCCAACTTCATGCCATTGGTTGAGCCTATCTTACTGTTGGGGTCGGTATGCTAACAAACAAAGCAATGTTTTGATAGCAACATAGAGCCACAGTGTTTACATTTTCAGGGGAATCAACTTGCAAAATTTTGCAAAAAAATAAAAGTAAAATGCAAAATTTGACTAGTGGTCTCACACGTCTGGACCCCACTGTACTCACACAAACACTTTCATCATCCTGTAAGTCATTTCCAAGTGTAAGTCTCAATAATGAGAGGAGGAGATGTGGTGGAGGGAAAGCACACATCTCTTGGAAATTGCTATTCATTGGAGGTGGACCAGGAGCTATTTCCATTTCCCTGTGCAGGCGGCCAGCTGACCCTCTGCTCCCCTTCACTCTCTCTCTATCTCCGCCTGCCGCTCAATCAGTCTGAGAAAGAGACGGGAAGAGGAGCACATTCAAATGTCCAATATTACATTACATTACAGACTTGGCTGAAATTCAGAGCTCTGTCTCTGTCTGTGTGTGGTTGAATATGATTAAAAAACAGCACACTTTTTCAATATAAAAAAGCTGAGGAAATAAAATATTGGCGGTTTCTATCTAAAACAGACACTGAAGTACAGCAAATCTAATCATGGCACATGCATTATTCTGTATAAAGCAGAGAGCTGGAAGTCTGTGGAAAGTGAGCGGCCGTTTGTAATCACTGCATTTGTCAAATTCCAGTGAGTGGAATCTGATTTTCTGCACTCACTCCAATCATAATTACATCTGAAGTGTTTACTGTCTGTCAGACTCATTCGTTATGAGGGTCATCTCAGAGAGACAGCGACAGGGAACAACTACACAACACACGAAAAGCTATAAAAGCTCAATGAAAGAGAAAGAAGAGAGTGGAAGTGAAATAAATACTCAGCGCCTAAGTGCTAAAGACAAATGATAACAGGAATAATAAGGGAATCAAGCGAAACACTTGACAAAAAGCTATCAGCAAGAGAATGCTTCTTTAAAATGCTCAATACAAGCGGAATATAAAGTAAAAACAGATCTTCAGTAGTCTAAACGTGCACGATAATTTTTTTTATTATTATAATTTTTTGTATATTTCTTTTAAATAATGGGGTAAAATGACAAAAAAATTATATTTATTTATAAATATTTATATTCATTTTATATTGTAAGTCTATAGTAACTACAGCGCTATTCCACTTTTGGTGGAAATTATGTCTACCACGGGTCATTTTCAGAAGGGTTACTATTTTACAGTATACAGTAATATAACGGAGCTGTTGGCAGGCAGACTACTTTACTTGCTAAACTATAAATTCTCCAATACACATATACTAAATCTATATGCTACAACACAAAATGATTAAACGCACATGATCCTAGTATGTGTACACTGCCATTAAAAATGTATCAGGTGCATTCATGAGGTACTGTATCTATTCATGCATGTTTCATGTGTGATTTGTGGAGCCTGTATAAACTGGTCATATGCATCAATGTAAGCGGTTAACCAGTCATCTGAATAAGACTGAGGACTCTATGCATTGATAATTCAGTTTAAGATCTATTCGGGCACTAGGCATTTGTCTCTATGTCACAGGCCATCTATCTTCCTAATTGCTTTCACGTCCAGGTATCCATTCACATCGTAACACATACAGCCAATTTACATGCGAAACGAAGTGCTCATCTTTAAATCTATATACTCCGTAGGACCTGTAGAAACACTTGGTTGTAAAGGATGAGTTTTGTCAAGAACATGTCTGGGTTAATCCCAATAAGATTACAGTAATGTGAAATAGGGTGGGGGTAAATTTAAATGGAATATGCCAAGAACATCACACAAAACAAAACAAAAATAACTTATTTAATAAGTAAAAAAAAAAAGAAAAAGAAAAAAAAAATTATGTTAGTTATTTTAAAATGAATTTATGCAATAAGTGATAAAATAAAATAAAAAATACCATTTTCTTTAAACAAAATATAATTTCTCTATTTTAATTTAGGCGTGAAATGTGAACTGAACATGCTTTCATAAGTTCTTAAGATTAAACGCAAGTCTACAAAGTCTCAACTAAATTCTAAAAGCTTTTGAAAAGACTTGTTACACTTCTGCGACCTCATCACCTGTGAACAGAACATCGATTTCCAAACAATGAGGCAGACTGTGTGTTTGTGTGTGCGTGTGTGTCATGCTCTATTGCTCATGCAGGTGGACACACTACAGTAAATACAAGAGGATTCACTCAGGTGTGATGATTGAATTAGAGCTGCAGCCAGACCTGTCTGTCTGAGAATGAACACATGCTTTAAGATGACTAACTAACTCAGCTCAAGCAAGTCTCTCAGTGAAGC
Organism: Sinocyclocheilus anshuiensis; assembly: GCF_001515605.1. Taxonomy (NCBI): domain Eukaryota; kingdom Metazoa; phylum Chordata; class Actinopteri; order Cypriniformes; family Cyprinidae; genus Sinocyclocheilus; species Sinocyclocheilus anshuiensis. The sequence goes on along the minus strand of NW_015536493.1, from coordinate 778,338 downwards.
CCTGTTTAACCTAGTATCTGAACGCCGTTCAGTGTGTGTGTGTTTGGGGGTAGCTGGCTCGTCTCAAGAGAATATAGTCTGTCAGAAAGACAAAGGACACACACCTGAGCACTGAGCTACCATTAATCTGTCTGAGAGTGTGTATGAGTGCATATGTGTGTGTGTGTGTGTGTGTGTGTGTGTTGATATACATCCTTAGTTTTTAATGCATATCTATGAATATATGTCAGGCTGTCCTGATTTTTGCAGAGGTGTGCCTGCATAGATATTTCTCAATCTCAGTCCAGACTCAATCTCATGGCCATGTCTGTTATACATATATATTCTTATACACACATATATAGCTATGTGTTTGTGTGAGATGGTTTGAATGGTAATGAATTCCTTCAGGAGTAGACAGAGTTCGTGCAGAGCCGCGGTGATAAAGCTGGGGTCTGTCATGTCTGTGGCCCCGCTGGAATTAAGATGAGATAAAAACCATTCCCATTTCCCGCTTTAGGACCAGCAGGGGGCCAACAGGGTTGACAGCTGCCCGAATGAGAGAGACACGCGGGAGGTAAAGAAGAGCCAGACAGGAGGATGAGAAGTCATATCTGATAGATCTGAGCGCAAGTGTGTGAGCTAAAAGAATGTGTGTGTGTGTGTGTGTGTGTGTTATATGTTGTAGTGGTTCATGTGAAGTCAACATCTGAATTTTGCATGTGGGTCAATGACAAATAAAAGTGTCTATGATAAAGACAAGGAAATATCTTCTAAAATCTAGTGTAAAACACATGCCAAAATCTTTGTATTCATGTTGGTTTTTGAGAAATTCTATTATCATTTACAAGAAAACCTTACATTTAATGACTCAAAAATATCATTAGTAAAAAGTAGAACAATAACATCATTTTCTGAATACATATGAGTGTACACATCTTGATTTTTTCCCTAAACAACTTTTACATATTTTTACAGGTATTCAATCATTCATTTACTCATTCATTCATTTAAATACAATGGATTTGAATTATTGCACATAGGAATAATTAGTTAATAAATATGGACCCACTTTATATTAAGTGGCCTTAACAACTATGTACTTACATTTAAATTAATAATTTGGTACAATGCACTTATTGTGTACATACATTGTACTTATATTTTAAAAATACCTGCATGTAATTACATCTGTAATTAATTTCTGTAATTACATTTATAATTACACAGTTGACCCATCCCTTACACCTTAACCCACTCTTAAACCTACCCATACTAACAAACCTGTCCCTAACCTTACCCGTATCCCACTTTAATAGCAGCAAAAGTGTTTTGCAATACAATATGAACACAATAAGTACATTGTACTTAATTTTTGATGTAAGTACATAGTAGTTAAGGCCACGTAATATAACGTGGGGCCATAAATATCATTTATTTTGGGGGGAGTGACACACCATGATACTGAACTAACCATGCCATGTCATAAAAAGGTAAAATTATCTGATAAGAAACTTGATGGACAGTGATGAGGATCTTCAGAGGATGTCAGGATGTAAAATATCATGTGGTGTGACTTTCATAATATTTGTTAAAAATTACCTTTAATTAGTTAAAAATTAAAAGATTTTTCTCAACCGATACGATAACTCAGAATGATATCTACCGATACCGATAGTTTGGTGGTGTTGGTTGGGTGGGGGGGATATAAATAAATTATATATATTATATATATTGTGGTTTTTGAGTCACAGATCGGATGATTTTTCGGATAAGCATGAAACAAGAAATTTAAAATTGCTTGAACGTGTAAACTGGCAAATTAATCTCTAAATAACATGCGTGTCAAACAGTGGGGTCTGGTCTGTCTGAATCACAGATCAACAGATCAGAGCAAGCTTTCATTTACTAATTTAACGTATCAATTGCATACAACGAAAATACAGAATAATTAGAACAATCATTAACGCAATAAATAACAGAGTGTAATATGATCATATTCATATCTATAGGCTACACATTTTCCCAGAACGTTCTTGCGACCTGGTAGCAATTCTTCCACGGCCCGGTAGTGGGTCACGACCCGGTGGTTGGGGACCTCTGCACGGGGGATAGGGAACGATTAAGTGTAATTACGCTTTCCATTGGGACGAATGAAGTCTGGTATCGCATTGTGTCACGCGAAGTGCTGCAGTCCAGAGACACGCTAGCACAGAGCGGATCATATGCGCGAGTCGGCACAAACCATAAAACGTATCGGACCCTTTTGAATTCTATGCAGAATGCTACATTTTATAGCGATATGGATAAGATCAATTACTGTTTTGCTTTAGTAACAGTTTCATATTGAACCTAAAGGGCAAATCTTTTAGACTGTGGCTGTCATAATCTGTCAAATGCAGCTTTACCGAGCTCAATGGCTCTGGCCTAAGATGTGATATAAACAAAACGCCATTGGCTTATTAAAAAAGGGGGTGGGGCTGCTTGATATGTACTGCCCTGTCTTCCTGTTTAAGTTGAAATTACGTCAACACAGAATAACGCGGCGTGTTTCAAGCCACTTCAGTGTACCTTTAATGGCGTTAATGCGTTATTATTGCTTGGACAGCCTTAAATACAACACAAGAAACATTTTCTTAATGTTATCTGACACTTTTTATATTTCATATGTTTTTATATTATTTAAAATAACAAAATAGTTATTTATAATTGTTTTTAATAGTTTATATTTCATTTGTATACTTTTAGGTTCAATTAAATTAAATTAAATATACAAATTAATATATAATTAAATTATAAATAATGTAATGAATTATATATTAAATAATAGTACCATTTGTAATAAAAAAAACATTTTCATTAAAACATGCTAAAAGGAAGAATTGTCACTAGTAGTGTCAGGCATTTAGACCACACAGTGTGTTGGAAAAGAAAAAGTTCACAAAGCAACAGACTCACTCAGCCATCACTGCACACCAAACACATCCAGGACCAGAACACAGTGAGTGATTCAGTTCAGTGCTGATCCTCTGCTTGGGCAGTTTAACTGTTCGGACACTGTGCTATCTAATCAACACAGCTCACCGAACACATCATACACACACACACACACACACACACACACAGGTTTGTTTTTGTGAAAAGTGGGGACATCCCATAGGCGTAATGGTTTTTATACTGTACAGACCGTATATTCTATTGCCCTACACCAACCCTACCCCTAAACCTACCCCTTACAGGAAACTTTTCAGGTTTTCAATACACTCCATTCTGTGTGATTTATAAGCGTTTTGAAAAGTGGGGACATGGGGTAATGTCCTGAAAAGTCACCTTCTCCTTGTAATACCTGTCATACCTTTGTCATTATACAAATTTATGTCCTCATTTGTCACAAAAACGCGCACACACACACACACACCCACACTGTAGTGACCACCACTGTCAAGCTGAGCAAAGAAACAAAGACAGAACTTATTTATATGCTCTGATTTGAAAACTTCTGAAAAGATCAGCAATAGACTGTAACATGTCATTCAACAGTTGCTCATTCTTCAACTCCAAAAGGTTTTTCCTTAGGCTAAAGTCATGTACAATGAAGGCACACATTTTTGAATGTTGCTTTTGTTTTGGTAAAAATTTATTTAAAAAATACCAAAACATTCAGTGGTTATACAACATTTTCCTATGTATGAATCTAGTAATACAAAGAACCTTGCGCAATTTATTTTTTATTTTTTTAATTTCTGAGTAGATGACATGGTTATCATTCGTGTAAAGCCACAGCAGCAATATGTTTTCTCCAGTGCACACAAGTCTCTCTATCTGTGCTAGTGAAATCTTTAAACAAAACGCAAACAAATATATCCTGATTGCTAATATACATCAACTCATGCACTCCTGCAAATTTGGGTTATTCAACTGAAGTTAGTATTATCTGGTTGTCTTTATGCTTTGTCTTGCAGTTCATTGTTCACTGTAACACCACCTGTTGTTCCCCACCTGCCTGCCAACACCCTCAAATCCCTGAGCTGCTCCTGTCTGTGGTCTGTTCCCCAGTTAACCTCTGCTGCTAATGAACGTCAGAGAGACAATGTGGCCCTGCTGAGCCCAAACCACACATATTTAGGGACCAGAGACTGTCAAGCTCCAAAAAAAAAGTAAAAAAAGCACAATAAAAGCACCATATAAACAGTCCATATGTCTTGTGCACTAAATTCCAAATGTTTCAAGGCCACCTGATAAAATACAACATCATTCATTATAACAACATTATTATGTGTCAAAACGTGTTGCATCAGTTTTCACAATGCCTTCTCGTCCACACAGACATGTCTGAAAATGCTAATAAAATACTCTCACTTCCAATTTATCCACTTGGGAGAATGTCTTCAAAAAGCTTGGATAAAAACAGTTCAGTGTGGACGAAAGGCCAAAAAGTTAAGAAGATGCATTTTCAAGATTAATGTGGACGTGGCCTCAATGCCACTTGCACAGTTTACTGACATGTCAGCAGTGCTCAAACCCACAATACAATATTTAAGAATAGCCTTGTGGCCATTCTTAAATATTCAGTTTTTATTAACTTAAAAACGTCTTGTGACATTAAAATAAAATAAAATATAAAATAAAATACAAAAAATTAAATTAACACACACACACAGCTCTTGTGACATGCTTCTAAGTAGGGCATAAACCCTCCACACAAACACACACAACTGATGAGAACAGCCTGAGAATTCTCAATCTCATGAATTCATCTCTGGTGTAATAAAAAGACATGAGATGATCAGCTTGTATAGATCAAAAAGATATTTCTTCCTTTAAAAAGTTATTTACAGCATAAAGACAAACTGAAACAAAAATAACTTCTATGTTTTTGAAAAAAATAACAGATTTTCCTTATTTATTTTCTTTATTTTTGTTTCTTGTTCCTTTTCTTTTAAAAAATAGTTCACCCAACATTTCCTGAAATTTACTCACCCTCAGACCATCCAAGATATAGATTAATTTATTTCTTCATCTGAACAGATTTGGAGAAATTTAGCATTACATCACTTGCTCACCAACGGATCCTCTGTAATGAATAAACTAATCCATCATGATGTTTTTAACTTCAAAACTTTGCTTCCTCTCCTCTATCTATAATACTGCTTTCTCCAGTGAAAAGGCCATCTTGTCTGAATTGAGAGAGAAATATGCAAAGATCAGGCTGCATTTACAAGTAAAAACAAATATTTTGGTGGATTTTGATGAGAGAAGAAAACGGGATGAACTTTTACACTGGAGGAAGCGTTATTATGGAGTATAGACTGGTATTTTTAAAACATCTTATTGATGGATTTGCTTCTTACAAACACAGTTTTTCACTTCACAAAACTTAATGGAATGGAGTCGTGTGGATTATTTTGATGCTTCTGTCAGCTGTTTGGACTCTCATTCTGACGGCACCCATTCACTGCAGAGGATCCATTGGTGTGATGTAATGCTAAATTTCTCCAAATCTGTTCAGATGAAGAAACAAAGTAATCTACATCTTGGATGGCCTGAGAGTGAGTATATTTCACCTAATTTAAATTTTTGTGTGAACTATTCCTTTAATGTCACATGTCATATGAACATGTTTCAGGTAGCCTAACAAATATGTTCAAATAATGAAACTCTTTGCTATATCTTTCCAAATGCAGGCTGTTTACTCAATAGTTTTTTTAATCCATTGTGTCTGATATTCTTTGTGTGCATCAGAGGTCGACAGGGTGTAATTTCCTGTCATTCCACTGCTATGATGCTAAGATGAGGTATTTTCACCCATGAAGAAACACAAGACATGAAATGATGGGTGTACAGACAGGGTCAGGAAGGTGTTTTTAGAGGCAGAGTTTTTGACGACATGGTCTAACACAGGTACACCACATGCTTTAATCACTGAGTCACTGTGGTTTGGCCATAAGCCACAATTTAGAGGCTTGATCCCGACCAAAACCGTTCAAAACGTTGGGATGCAGGTGTTCAAAATGTATCCCTCTTTTACGTTGCTGGTAATGCATGATCAAAAATGTGGATAATATAGTACAATACATTTCACATAGATTATCTGGACAATACATTAAATATGAATGAAAAATCTTTCTTTTGTGAATAATAATAAAATAGAATAATTCTGGTCCAAGATGCTGACTGGACAATGCAGCATTCAAAAGTGTACCAGTGTACCTTTTAATATAGCCTGGCCTCCCACTGGCCTAAAAGTTTTACTTCAAAGTACATTTAAATCATTATCTGTTAAAGGGGTCATCGGATGCAAAATTCACTTTTACATGTTGTTTGAACATAAATGTGTGTTGGCAGTGTTTGTACACATCCACCCTATAATGATAAAATCCCTTTTAATCCCTATAAATAATATCCCCTTTCTCAAATCAAGCCGTTCTCAGCTTCTTGGCTGTGTGACGTCACACAGACACAGGCCCCTCCCGCCCTGAGTGAGCTGTCATCAGTCCACCATTGTTTCGATGCCGGAGCAGTGGTAGACAAGAATGTCTCCTGAGAGATTAAGGTGTTTTGTTGTTGGATGTAATAATGAACATAGCAGTCGTCATTTACTCCTGAAATCTGAGCCGCTGAGGACGCAGTGGATTACTTTTGGAGAGTATCACATACTGTACATAAACAACGTATACAACGTATGTACGCGGATACGTTTACGCTTTGATCTGAACGTAAACAACGTATCCGCATACATACCTTGTATACATTGTTTATGTATGTGATACTCTCCAAAATGGCGCTATAGGGTGACGCGGAGGAGAAGAATTGTTGAATAAAGTCGTTATTTTTGTTTTCTTTGCGTACAAAAAGTATTCTTGTAGCTTTGTAAAATTAAGGTTTAACGATGTGTTTGCTACGTTTCTGAGCCTTGATCGTGTTAGCATCCTTGCTGTCTATGGAGGGTCAGAGAGCTCTCGGAATTCATCAAAAATATCTTAATTTGTGTTCCGAAGATGAACAAAGGTCTTACGGGTTTGGAACGACATTAGGGTGAGTAATTAATGACAGAATTTTCATTTTTGGGTGAACTACCCCTTTAACTGCAGTTAATATACAATTAAGTGTCTGAAAACATTACATTTAGTTCACTCTCAAGTACTTCCTTTTAAATATATTGTTTTTCATATTATTTCCATAGTAAGTTCTGTTTTTAAAAGTATGCTAAAGCGGTTTGCTGATTTTAGATGGGCTTGGGACTTTTGACAGTTTGGAGACCAGTTACCAGAGACAGTCCTAAAAACCAGCTTAGCGAGGGTACAAGATAAGCTAGACCTGGAAGATAATAGAATTTGATGGGGGAATAGGGAACTGACTAGATGGTAACCTTAATTTTGTGAAAACTCTCAAACAAGCACATTTTCTGTACCAAGCCATGGTTAGGGTGAAACGACACAACAGAGAATTTCAGTGTATTAAGTGCCTCATACTTGTAGCATTCAAATGAGCAGGATTGCATTAACATGATCTTACCAACCTTCATTAGGACTTTATTTAGTATGTATGTGCGTGTGTGTAAGCGACAGCTGTGTGCCTGCTGGCCTGTATTGAAGTCACGCTCTCTGCGGCCTGATGCCACTAGGAGCTATCAGCACAGAGCGGCAGGGCAAACCTAATGGAGCTGTTATCTGTCAGCCAGGTGTATGTGTGGAAAGTGGGCTCTTGGGAGAGACACTGGTGGAGAAATTATAGCGCTCATTGATGAAAATTTCTAAACACATACAGAATGACTTATATCAGTGCTTCTCAAAGTATGGAGGTTAGGGAGGCATGGCAGACTGCCCTAGTTCTCAAATCCTTCACACTGATGATATAAACACAAGAAAGAAAAACAGGATTGTGTAAAGTCATTGTGTATCATTAATGCACAACATTTGAACAGCATAATTCTGTAAATAATGATTTAAATTTGAGTTTGCTCATTTTTGAGGGGTTAACTAACCTTTTAATATACATTTTTGTCATTCATTAATTTATTTTATATTTTATTAATTCATATTATTTTTAATAAAAATAAAATACAAAAATTATTATAGAATATTTTCACAATAACAAAAATGTTGAGAAAATAACAGCACAATGTATTCAACAGAAAATGTTAAATTAAGCCAAAATAAATAAATACGATAAAACTTCTCTGCTAAGGGTTGGCTTCATTATGTTAAATTGTTTTTCTTCGATTAGTATCTGCTACATGAATAAATGCTGTTCAAACACTGCTGTTCAAAAGTGGTAGGACATTTTTTAAGGTATCAGTACTTTTATTCAGCATGGATGCAAAATTGACGAAAAATGACAGAATTTCTAATAAATGCTGTACTTTTTAAACTTTGTGTTCATCAAATAATCCTCAAAAAAGAATAACGGTTTTCGCAAAAATAGTAGGCAGAACAACTTTTGTCAGTGTTGATGATAATATTAAGAAATGTTTCTTGACCATCAAATCAGCATATTAGAATGACTTGCAATGATTGCAGTAATGATGCTGAAAATTCAGCTTTGCCATCACAGGAATAAATTACAATTTAAAATATATTAAAATATAAAAGTTATTTAAAATGGTAATACTTTTTCACAATATTACTGTTTTAACTATTTTTGATCAAATAAATGCAGCCTTAGTGGGACATAAATCTTCTCAACCCAAACATTTGAACAGCAGTGTACACATAATGACAACGTTTAAAAAAAAATAATTATTCTTTTACTATACAAAATTAAGAACCACTGGCAACAGTATTGATGGTTTGAGTTTAAATTTTGAAAGGGGGCACAACAGTAAAAAAAACTCAGTCAGAACCACTGTCTTATATAACCTGATACTGTATGTACTGTACACACAATCAGTCAGAGACTGAAGATTTCTTCAACCTAATGCTACACACATCCACAGCTCTTGTGTCACCACAGTCTTCTGAACAGATAAAGTGTGCAGTCAAACTAAAGAGTGTAAGACAGCAGATCAGAGGAAAAGCACTGTGAAGTGAAGTGAACATAACAAACACTCATTAACAACACACTGTGGAAGAATACACAGCACTTCAGCACACTTTACACACTACCACAACATGACTCACTGTTCACTTCATATCTGTTATCCTGACCTAAGGGCAGCTGTCTATTTTGAGTCAGAATGAGAAAAAAAGCAAAATTGTATTTACCTACACAACTACTTTATCTCTAGGGCCCGAGCTATCAAAGGATGATCTCCAAGCATTGCAACCCACTCGTTCACAAACACACATTTATAAAATAAATAGTTCACCCCAAGTTCACCTGATGCATTCACAATATGCAAGAACTTTCTGAACTTTGTTTGTTTGCTTTCAGCTGGTGCACTTGAAACTTTTGAAAATTCTGTCATTTATTTACCTTCATGACATTTTTTAAACCTGTATGTCCTCATTTTCAAGGTACCTTTTTTTAAACAAATATTGTAAATTCTTTATTCATTCATGAATATGATTAAGTTTTGCTTTTGTTTTTATTTCTTATTTTTCTGAGGGTGTCATGCCACATGACATTTTACAACTTCATCTTCCCTTCAACTTCAACTTATCCTTGCCCTGTGAAAAATGGTCAAATGTCCTGATATGTATTAAGAGAATTACTGAGTTCAACACCAGGCACGTGCAGAGGGAGTGCTTTGGGGGCTCAAGCCCCTGCCCTTTTACCCAAATTAACCAAAAGTGCTCCTCTCTCAACTATTATCAACAATAATATTGTGGTCAATTATTTACATCAACGTCTACACAAACAGTAACAAATGGCTCAAAATTCAAGAAAAAACCCTGTTTATTTTTAATTATATCTGTCAGTCTGAGACGTTGTTGCCATTGCATTGCTATAGATTGTGTGTGTCTTAAACAAGCTCAAATGTCATTGGACAATGTGCAGTGGAGCAGTATCTTCCCAGTCTTATTCATAAATCAGTTGAAAACTATGTAGCCACTGTCTGTTTTCTTTTTTTTTTTTTAAGTGAAATGGCTAAAATAGAAAATGTTGCATTAATTGTAAGTATTGTTTAATTTACTCTTATTTACGTTCTGCATATTGATATACCATTTAGCATTATACAACTATAGTTGGTTAAAAGCCCAAGTGCCACCAACAGGCCTGTTATGTAGGTGTAAGCAGTTCAAGTTCAAGAACATGCAAAGGACTATTTTCATAATTAATTTTACTACAGTAGCCTAATTGTTAAACTGGAACTACTCTGTATTATTCTTAGATGTATAGATGCCTCTTTTTTACAGTTGAGCCCTGTCCCCGAGAAACTCTCTGCACATCCCTGCTCAACACACAGTAACAAGGGTCTTCGAGGGTCCTCTCTATGATATCTATCTATCTATCTATCTATCTGCATGTTTCTGAATGACTTTGTTGGTTGCACCACATGGCTATGATTTAATTTTAATATATTAATATGCAATGAAGCAGTTTTCTTAAAGTCTACATTTTCTAAGAATAATACATAATATTATATTAAACTGCTAATAATGTTTTGTTTTAATTAATTTCATTCTTTTTCATGATGATATCAGGACAGTTGTATGCAATGTTATTTTAGTATCATTGATATACTGTTATAGTTTGTAATAATTTAAATGATTTTTTTTTAATTTTAGTTAAAAGTTGTGTTAAATTTTTTAATAAATTTAAAATAAGCTATTTAAAACAAAAAAGTTAATATATATGATTTTTTATATCTTATTCATTTCAGTTTATTCAGTTATTTTAGTGCTTCAAATGTAATTTTGAAAGAAATTTGAAATTTTGCTTTAGCAACTAGCTGAATTAATATATATATATTTTTATTTAAGTTAATGTTAATTTTATTTCAAGAAAAGTTTTTCTTCATGGCTTTAGTTTTAGTTAATAATAATTACTATGGTTATGTGACTGACTTTTTTTTACGTTATGCCCCATAAAATCACAATCAATTTTAATTCAGAAATTAAAACATATTCATCATAGAATAGGGGTTTCAAATCACTAGATGTGTTAACTGCATTTTAATGTATTTTTGAAAAAAATGAATAGATAGGACAGAAAAGAGTGTCATTAACTCAAAAGTCAAACAGATTACTTTTGTCCATTAAAATACACTGTGCAACAAGAATTTTCATTTTTATACAAATGATTTCTTTAATGGGCCTGTAATGTGGTGGGTTTTGAAAGTAGCTTTTAATGACTTTCTTTGCGGGTAGAAATGCAGCTAACAGAACAATGCGATGATGAACAAAGACATGAGGTCAGATCTCTCGTTGTGTGTGTGTGTGTGTTGAGAAGCTTATTGAACGCCACAGTCCCTCTAAAGAGACTTCCACAGCACTGTGGACCATAATGATAATCTATGTCTGCAGTAAAGGGATTAGATTACACTGTTTGAACTGTCACTCGGCATCATTAAAATGAAATCAACCCATTAAGCATATTGATAGGCCTTTTCACACACACACACACACACACACACACACACACACACTCTCACACACCCATCCTGGGCATCACAAAACAACTTCATTAAATGACCTGGAGGAGCGAAAGACACATGTCTTGTTCTACACGGTCGTCCACCCCACGCTGCCTCTCTCATCTCTAATGCATTAGTAATTAAAACGTAGAAGCCCTGCGTGAGTGAGTGTGTGAGTGTGACAGCACATCTGTGCTATAGATTACCTCTCAAATTCCCCTCTGAACATTAGTGAACGTCTTGAATGCAGAACTCAATGCACATGTGTGAGGTGTATGTAAGGTCACTGTTGCTGTCCTGACAGATGTGTGCACATGTTTGTACACTTGTGTTTGGCGCAAAGATGATCAGTAAACATCTCACTGATCCATTAGGCCATCACCTCAAACACAGAAATATTTCCTGTCACTGACCTCCAAAAAACATCTTCAATAAAGAGATTGTGAGAACATCCCACTCATAGTTAATGAGGTAATAGGTCTAGAAATAGAATTATGTTCATGTAATTATGTCAGTATTTGACTGAATTATTGCAGCACAAGCATATAAAAGCCAATGGACAAATGAGGAAAGCTACAGTATATTATTTAATCATTTTAAGATGACTTTACATAGACTTTTGGATTGCTTGACCACCTCAAAATATACAGGATGGACTCTCAGAAACAAAAGGTATCAAACTGTGGTGGTATCCTTTATGTACACTTTAGGTATTAATATGCACTTTTTAAGTACTAATGTGTACCTTAATATGTACCATTCAGGGGTAAATAAGGTACAAAGGTGTATGTTTAGCTTTTGTATCTTGGTAAAGCCCCAGTGACAGCTTTATACCTTTTTTTCTGAGAGTTTGGCCTTAAACATCAATGCCTCCAATAAAGGTCAAACACGAGGACAGAAATCATAACTCTTGCTACATGATGTGCTTTCAAGTGGTTTTGCTAAGAAAAGAAGTTTCTTCTGATTTCTTAAAAACATAGCACATGTTTTTTTTGGCATTACTGTGACAAACTGAATAGGACACACTTTTGATGTGAGAGAATGACACACAAGTCTATTTCCTTATAAACCGGCTTAATGCATACTATTTTCCAGCAAGCTTTTGTTTTTCTAATTTTTAGTTACAATTTTTTTAGTTAATGGTTTGTTAATAGCGAGAATTGCACCTTGAACTAAAGTGTGACCTACCTTTTTTTTACTTTTTGGAGAGTGCAATTTAGACTTTCAGTAGATGGGACAAAAAAAATATGAGAAAAAAATTAAAAATATCTTTTGAAATATCAGGAGGGCTTGGAGGGTGAGTAAATGATGAGAGAATTTTTATTTTTGGGTGAACTGTAACATGTGGCCTGAACTCGGCTCCAGCTTCATGAAACTGCAAACTATCAGTTCAAATTCAAGTTCTTTGTTCTTTCTGCATGAGGCTGGAACAATGGAGTCAATCTGCTGTTCTTTCACAGTACATCAACAATAGCTCAAGCGTTTGTCTTCTCACCAACCTGTCGAGATCTGGGTTTAGCTGTGATGTTGAGTTAATGAACTGTTTTAATGTCTCTGTTCCTCTACTGTGGTGACACATTACTAATGTAAAATGCAGCATGGACTGACCTGATGGATGGTGACTATTTGTATTGATTGATTGCCGTCGTGTAGCTTTCCTAATAGATTTAACAGATTCCACTTCCAAGGGCAGCACCCATTGATTTTACCAGTACAGCCAATCACAGACAGCAAAGAGAGAGCTGACAGTGTGCCACTAACCCCACCCTTCAAACGCACACACACTGCCAGCACATGTACTCACCCCACATGATACCAGACATAACACTGTGCACACATAAGCAGACATTACCACTGTCGGATAAATACACAGAATTGATTTTCTTTCTCCATACGTCTTCTTACTTGAGCTCTCTCCATTTGTCTTCCTCTCTTCTAGGCACTGTTCTGTCCTAGTGTGGTCTGTGAATAATCGCTTGTAAAGTAAGACTAAATATGCAAATGTTTTTTTTCTAATCTCATAACAGCAGGAGATTAAATGAAAACCATCTGAGATTTCAGCAAATAGGTAGGTTTTGGAGAGCGATGGGTTGGGGGTGGCGATGGAACAATAATCCAAAAATCTTTTTTTTTTTTATACAGATATATCTGTAGATCTTTCCTACGTGGTTATGATTCTTCAATATCAAAACTACAATTTTTCCATTTTTCAGTTTTCTTTTCCATTGTTGTTCATTCTATTCTTTTCTCTCACTCTTTGTCTAAACTTTCAAGTTCCCTTTCTTTTATTCTTTTATATCTCTATTCTGCACACTGTCTCAGGCTTCAATGAAATTCTTCATATGCAAAGATTTCCCATCTGTCACTGGCATCTCTCTTTATCCATTTTCAGTTTAAAAGTATTTTACTGCCATTATTTTTACTCTACATTTTTAGTCCATGCACAAAACATAATATTTAAGCATTTGGCAACTACATTTTATCAGCTTACTGTATGCATTCTCTAGGGGCCGAACCCATGACTTTGGCATTTATGCCAGAGAAGCTAAAGGAACTATTTGTGCTAAAAAAGCAGCCAGTGCCAGCACTCATAATAATAATAATGATATAAATGCACAATACACAATAAATATAGAATAGAATGGAAATAGACATACTGAACAATCAGTACATCTATAATATTCTGGTTTACATGGATATGGAGATACACTAGCAGTGGTTGGTGATAACGATGTGCAGCTCTAACAGACACATAACTGCATAACTTTACATTTACATTTGACTGAAACAATGTGCAATAAGGGTTGAAAGTTTTTTTAAGCATTTCTCTCTTATCTGAAGAAGAAAGTATGCCTTGTAATTCTCTCTCTTTTGTCTGTGTTGTACCCCTTAATGTCACTAAGGGTTTTAGGTAAAGGCTTTTTAATAATTCAGTAACCAGCTTCTCAACAGCTCAAAAACCTCAGCACAAATCCCATTAACAAGCCATGAATTATTTCAACCTTCACATCTGTCCACAACCCTTGTGAACGTGAACACACACACACACACACACGGCTCAATTTGCCTAATGGCCTTAGTCTAAACAATTTTTTTTTTCTGTGATCCTTTTTGGTGTGGTCCTCAGTGCACACAGCAATATTACAGTCTGTTTAAGATGCAGATCAGATTGGACTAAACACATTGTGACAATATTGGATTATTTAGGAGTCTCAACACAAACATATATTGTTTTAAAGCAAGGTTAGCATAAAACTGACATGATAAATGCTTTACATAAAACATAGAAATGCAAAAAAAATGCTAATACAGGATTTTTTTACGTGTCACCTGAATATTCCTGCATAAATGCAGTTACACACAGAGTGCAATATGCCTTTAAATCAGTCAGGAATTGATTTAGCTGCTTCATATGACTTATTTACTTACGATTCATAAATCAGCTGCCTTCAAGTGGAGTTGGAAATATTGCTATTTTGAATTACATGCACATGAATGACAAATTTAAATTTGAGTCAGTGACAAAAGAGTCTCCAAAAAAAAAATCTTAAAAACATGGGCCCAGTTCTTAGAAATACACTCTTTGTAATCATGTTGGTTTAAAAAAAAAAAAAAAGAAGTTTGTATCATTTAAATTCAATATTTATTTATTCATTTGTTTGTTTATTTTTAATTAATTCGTTCATTAATTCTAAATATCATGAATTATTAATTTATAAATACACAATTACATTTAATAAAATGTTATATAATGGCATGACATATATACACACATCATATATATGCCATATACAAGGCTATACTCTCCAAAAACAATTGTTGACATGCTACAATCTGAAAATAATTAATAAATTTATATTAATAAGCAATGACATTTTGTTCAAATATATTTTATATTTAAAAATGATGGCAAACTAATTAATAAGACTTTATTTCAGTAAATAATAATTCAATAATTAAATTTTTTTTTTTTATTATATCCACAGTTATATGACCCTGTCATTCGGCACCACTCACAAATATAAAAATAAATTTTTATTAAATATGCATAGAAAATGTGTATCCAAGTTTATTGCTTATGGGTAGTTGACAAATAGGCAGTAAAACATGCTTTTTTTGTATGTAAAATACCTTTTTTGAAAAAGAAATACATATATTTATGTAGTGTGAAGTCTGATCTTTGAGGAAATATAAAGGGTCACTAACTTCGTCAATTCTTTCACTGCTTTTTTTAACATTTTTACTGAACTCTACCATAAATTTGTCCTATGGTGTGACATAGCAAAAATTAAGAAAAAAAAAACTCTTAATAATACATAAATAGCATGAGAGAGATTTATCTTCTTTGTTAGACACTTATTTTCATATAGTGCTATTTATTTAATATGAAATTATAATTAACATAATTTTTTACCCCATGACTTGTTGGACAATTTCAAGACAAACTTTGACAAGAAGACAAACTTTGCTGTCATCCGTTCAAAACTGCTGAAAATTATACCATTTTAAGTTGAGTGATATTTGTATGTCCCCTATTGCAATACTCACCTGTTTTTTTAAAGATATTTTGAGATAAAAACAAATCTGTGGTTCTTTTATGTGTGTCACACCACAGGACATTACATCACACTAAAGGACAGAATTGGTAGTTATTGAATTATTTCTATTTAATTTTGAACATGTCAAAAGAGAAAGAAAGTTTCATTTTGATACAAACAATATCAACATGTTTTTTAAACAAAACAAAAAATAATTTTCATCAACAAAATTCAGCCTCTTAGTCAATCAGTATGTTACTGAACTCTTCTAGCCCCCCTGCATGTGTGGCACAGCTAAATATGATTGATATTCAAACTATATTCATTAACATGTGAATGGATTTTTTAAAACTATATGGCTACTCTTTTTAAGGCATCATTTTGATTCTTTTTACTTTCTGCATTGTTCTCTTAGGATCTCCTCCTTTCTGCGTGGATCCCTGTTAATTTTCTGTCTATATTTCCGTGTCCTCTCTCTTCCACTAATTTCTCTCCCTCATTTCTTTCTGTCTCAAAAACAAAGTATCACATTTTAGACTTATTTTCATGACACTTTATAACAGTACAAGTTTTCTGTAAAAACATCAGAAAATAGTTTAATTAATGTAATTATTGCATTTAAAGGGATCATATGATGCTGCTAAAAAGAACATTATTTGGTGTATTTGGTGTAATGAAATGTGTTTATGTGGTTTAAGGATCAAAAAACACATTATTTTCCACATACTGCACATTATTGTTTCTCCTCTATGCCCCGCCTTTCTGAAACACGTTGATTTTTACAAAGCTCATCGGTCTGAAAAGCGAGGTGTGCTCTGATTGGCCAGCTATCCAGTGCGTTGTGATTGGCCGAATACCTCAAGCATGTAACGGAAATGTTACGCCCCTTACCATACTGTGATGCCGTGTCCCAGAGCGGCATGCTGCACACATCTGAATATTTGGGTTAAACTGTTCTGGAACAGTGTTGTAAATACTTAATACTAGAGTTAAATAAATCTTATTTAATTATTTAAAATGCTTTTTATAGAGATCTTGTCCTCTGGTGTGACATCTTTGTACTGTGGTGTGACAGTACAGGACAGGACAGACAGTACACACCGGAGGACATTTTCTGTCACACCATAGAACGTTTTAGCTTTTTTCTGTCAATTAATGATCTTGCTATTCCAAGCTAACCAGTCATTAGCGGTACAAGACACGTTTGCATAATTTTCCATGATTATGTAGTTTAACATGCAGTTTTTAATTAAAAAATATAATTTAGGGGTGTCACACCAAAGGACAATAAAACGTAACACTTTTGTAGTGGTTCCAAAAAAGTTAAATATTTGAACAATTCTGAGACGAAAATTGACCATGTGCACATGTCATGGGCTTCACAGGGGCCTTCAGTAACATAATCATGAATGGAGTCCTTCAACTAATTAAAGTTTTCTCTGGAATTGGCCAATTTAACCATGCTTGAGACAGTCACACCATAGGACAATTTTGGGATTTGGCTCAAAAATTAAAAAAATCGAATAACACTGCAGCTTTTATAACAACAGGTCCATGTAGGACAAAGAAATGTTTAACCATTTACTGCATTTTAAATAATGACAATATTAATTATGTTCATTTTTATTTTGTGAGACAGTGAAAATGCCATGTCACGTCAACAACCCTTATATAAATGGCAATTGATTCATTATTTGTTTTTTACATACCACACATGGTTCAGGTTAATTGGGTTAAAATGTCCCCATTTACCTGAATTCACCCCTACATAAATCACATATGACAAAAGTATATTCAGTTGTACTTTATTCAGTGGTGCTACAAGAACTCAGCAGGTTGTCTATTCTTTATTTTTATTTCTACTTGAATGTGTGACAGGATAATAAGAATGACCTAATTCAGAAAAGAGTTTTGCATTTGAAAGAGTTATTGTGCTTGAACTCAACAATAGCCTCAAACAGCATTCAATAGGTCAGTCAGTCAGACACACACACTTTGAATGAAGGTGCTTGAACGTAGCTTGGGATCCTGCTGCAGAAAGGCCAGCACCTTGCTAGAGCTGCACAATTAAGAAGTAATTGGCAAAACCAGCACAATATCTTGGTGTAATTTGTGCATGTAATGAATCCATTAAGGCTGAAGCAGCCAGGAAGCCCTGGAGGTTGAAGATGCTGAGCTGAAGAAATGAACATTCGAAAGGGCAGACAAGTCTAACAACAGTCACGGAGCAGGACTACAACATGCATGAGGAACCCAAGAGCTCTTGATGTTAATAAGAATAAGGAGCAGTTCACAAAAGACACGTTCCTGCATTCAGAAACAGCACGACGGAATGAACCTGAACAAAGGGGTTACGGACATTTACTACTATTTTTGTACTATTTTTACCTTGAAACATTATCTAAAAAAAATGCACATTTACTGCATTAAATGCTTGGTAAAGCAAACAGTATAGAGTCTTAGTATAGAGAATCAAGTATACCAAAGAGCCGTGTAATAAGCATAGACAATTTCTTTTTATTGTACACTGTAATGCATCATGCAGTAGATTTAATCAGCATTTTTTGTCATATGAGGTCTGACATCCATTAATCAGACATTAAAGCCCCACCGGCTCGTCGTCATCTATCCTGCTAAAGGTCAGAGATACTAATTACACTGGTTAACGTCTCAGTGAGACACAGCTGAAGTGACAGACATCATTTGGCTGTGTTTAGCGCAGAGGAATGAGCGGAGCTTGTTTTTGTGCGTGCAGTAGAGCAGTAGCCGCTCATTATTTCGCTCTCATCTACTCTCTGGGTTGATCTCTCTACCTCTGCTGTCCCCACTTTACTCCCGAGAGATTTGACAGTTGATTGCATCTCAGTTCACTTTGTGGCCTCAGTGATGAACAAACACAAACACAATCACACTTTTATATGAAATCCACAGTCTAGGGTGAATATCACAAAGATACAATACTGTTCAAAAGTTTGGGGTTGGAAAGATACTTTTACTGATTTTGTAAAACATTGTTCACCAAGGTTGCATTTATTTGTATTGTAATATTGTGAAATATTATTAGTATTATTATATTTACAATAACTGATGTTATATAATGTATATAAAATCAATGTTGAAAACAGTTGTGCTGATTCATATTTTTGTGGAAACAGGATTCTTTGATGAACAGAAAGCTCAAAGAAACTTAATAGGTTATTTTATTTTATTTATTTATTTATTAAATAATATAAACGTCTTTACTGTCACATTTGATCAATTTAATGCATGCTTGCTGAATTAAAGTATTAATTAATTTTTCAAGTCACATTTCATCCCCAAAAACAAAAGAGAAAAATAATACATTTTATTCTGCTTATATTTTGCTGTATTAGGAGAGTTATGATTGTATGCATTGTGACATTATTTTAATGGCAATTTCACCCCCTAATTTTCATGACATAATGCATTCAGATGTTGCACAACGCATTTTTGTTTTTGTAATTCAAATTATTTTCTTTTTTTCTATTATTGCATTACAGTAACAAAGTTTACCATATTGACAGTTTTTTTATTTCAAAATTAATGGCAGTACACCTACTATAAATACTACTATGACATGCACACATATTTATTTATTTGTATTTTTTCCCCTTTTTAGCATTTATTGGGTAGTTTGAAAGGACTTCAAGTCAGGACTTGAAGTGAAGGTCTTGAGTGCAGCCCATAAAGGCACCGACATTTAAATTGTATGTATAATTTTAATGATATATAATTCTTATTATTTGCACACAACAGTAATGAGAATAAGATTATTTAGCATTACCTTAATAAGAAATGCCATTAAAAAATAATGCCTCAATGCACCAAATCTTAATGGTCCTAAAATAGGCTTCACTTTCTTTAAGCAAAATATAATTTCTTATTTCTTTCTTTTGATTTTGGGGTGAAATATATTACAGGGGCATGTTCTTAACAGGGTTTGGTGAGATTCACTCTTTGGCTTCAGAGCTTAGAAGAAAAACTCAACCAAAAAGACTGAGAAGAAAAAAAATGAATTAAAAGACATTAAAATAGACATTCTAAACCCAAGAAAGAGTGTTGGAGAAAAAGGGCAAGAGATACTAGAATAGACTCAATTATACTGAGAGAATAAGAGACAGACAGTGAGAGGGAGACAGCACTTTTAAGTCATACTATAACAGTCTGAAAGTAATTACAGAGAAGTGGAGATAACATACTCCAGGTTATATGATGCCAGAAATCCACCAACACTTTCAGAAGTCTCTCAGATTAAGCTTAAATTCCTGAAGGTTAAAGTCAGACTTAAGCGTTGTGCTTCAATCTGACATGCATCTTCAGCTCCATGCACTCCAGGGCTTCTGTGACCCATTCACCGTTTGACCTTTTTCTCCCACGTGAGTTCACCCAGAGGCCTCAATCCAATGTGCTTTTTTCATTTCTCTACAGATTAGTCCACTTGGATTACTTCAAAAATGTCACTAAGCAAAAAAAAAAGTTTTTTGTTTTTTTTTGCTATAATATCTAACACAATTTTTTCACAAAATGTGCATGTAGAAACGATACATGATGTGATGAGAGTTAAAAGTCAGTGGATGACACAGAGAAGATTCGTTGTGTGGAAAAGAGCAACTCGGACATTCTGCTTGATATGTCTTTTTATATTCTACACAAGAAAGAAACACACAAACATACAGTACACACACATATCACGTCTGAACCAAATGTTGTGATGACAAAGACGTGGGGTTGTACTTTATTTGAAGGATTTGAATGCGCTGACTCTCCAGCTTCAACACACACACAAACACAACTGTTGTTTATCATCTAGCAAGCTACGAATTTCAGCTCAGCACTGGGATCACAGTCCTCATAAATGAGCATACATCTGTTTAGCTGTCCATACAGATGCTAATATAGATCATGTATAATGCTTTTGCGCTCTTTTATGCATACACACATAGAAATGCACACTTTGCAAGATGTCTGAAAGGAAAACGGTTAAGAATTATAGAAGCATTTTACAGTCGTACACACAAACACGGCTTTAACCTGTGAAAAAAAGGCTATTTTACAGCATGTTTACACAATGATGATTGCACTAAAAACAGAAAAGTTTTTCCTTTGTGTTTTAGAAAGTTTCGCTTACAGACAACATTGTTCTCAAAATGACTACAAACACTGTATTATGCATGCCAGGAAAATAGTTGGCGATGTTACATTGTAAAGACTCACTACATGTCTGCGCACATATATAAACACATAGGCTAAAGAAAATGTGCATGCACATAACGTCACCGTTTTCACAAATTCACGTTTTCGTAGTTTATACAAAGATGATAACGGTATCATTTTCAAAAACTTTTAGCAATTTAAAACCTTCAAAGTTTGCATTTTCAGGCACACAAAACACCGTTGGCTGTGTTTATGAATGGCCATATACGCATTTTAATTAAAAACAGTGTCGTGCAAACACCCCCTACATTATATTCCTTACATTAGCACTAAATCTGTTAATACTGTTACCTGTAATAGGCGTGTTGGATCTAATATTACGATATACAATAATATAACAACCCAGGTTCATTTGACAAAATGTACCTGTGGCAAAATAATATTACATTGCGTCTTGCAAATTTTGTGGCAGTTTCAAAGTGCAATGTCCAGTGAGTGTCACTAAAAGCGTGTACAGTTTTGTCTGAAACAGATTAATGTGAATATGAGAACATATTATGTTGGCTGTTGTACATATTGCAGCAATGAAATGTCTGTGAAAATGAATGCAAGTTGTTGTTTTACTGTCACTAGTGTTCATATCAGCTGGAAATGCATTAAATTATGTGTATAGGAAGGTAAGTATTTGGAGTTTTACAAAAATGTAAGTAAAGGTATGTTTTTCCAATGAGCCAGTGTTGTAGTTTAAACATTGTAGCATTCAGCAACCTAACACATAAATATCAGCCTTTTACGAGAATCTTGTGAGGGCTGACCAGTAATGCTTATTGATCCTTATTAACACTGGTTGAATGGCGCTTACTTCCTTATTTCCTTTCAGATTTCAGTGCATTTAGGAGTCTGATAGAGCAAGGTTTGGCGTGTTCAGTCATCTGAGTGAATTACTCTTGATGTGTACGGTAGTATGACAGAGGTTTATTGGGTTTGGAGTTAAATAGAGTGAGGCTTGATGTGTTTAGCAGTCTAACGGAGGTTTTGAGTATTTGGTTGTGATGGCACTCAAATGCACTGCTGAATACTGATGAAGTACAGACACGCCATTTCAATTCATAAGCTGTCTGCTATCAAAACAAAGCCTTTTAACACAGCTTGGGCAGATGTGTCCATGTTCAACACATCAATAAATATATGGAGGCTTACAGAGGTCTCTTTCACTCTATTTATCTCGCTCTGCCCTTTTGTCTTTGTCCTAAGATGTTTATAAATGTAATGGGGATATTTTTTTCACCGACATCTTTAACGATTCTTCAGTACTTTTAATCCTTTGGGACAGGAAGCCGACAATCATCTTGAAATAGAAAAGTAATTATGGCACATCTCCTTTGCCTGATGATATAGGATAATTACTTTTTTATTCTCTCGCTTAGACAAAAATGCATGCCTGGTGTTCAGGGAGAGACGTAACCTTTGGCGGACAATGTTTGATTGATGAGGCGACTCATTTTCCTGTATGAAATGATTACCGATCACAATCAGAGGCTAGAACCTCTCCAGCTCTCTGGCTCTCCAATTTGCCTGACTGAATTTGGTGTCAAAACCACAGGCATGGAAAGGAAGGGAGGGGGTATACATTTTGGAAAATTGTCATTACTTTAACATCAGATACTTGTGACTCAAGTGGAGGCCACTCATTTACAGAGCTGTGCTTTTATCTGGGGGATGAACGAGACATGCGTTCAGCATACACACATCCGATGGTACAATCAGAGCAGGACAATGGTAGGGGCCGATTTATCTGTCTTCAGCTGAGAGGTGCTTCTGCCTGCTAATGACAGCGACGAATGCACTCACATCCGCCATTTGATGCGTTTGTCTTGACTTCCAGTTCTGAGGACAAGAAAACGCATGCCATCTGAAATGAACGTGAGGTTTTATTTGTTTGTGTGTAGAAGCTGAACAACAGTAGCTGAGAAAGTGACTTGATCTGCAGGGTGAGATGTTTTGTGATAGACTCTGCTATATTTAAGTTCTGTCATGAAACTCTAGATGACTGATTGGTCCTTAACGCAAACTGATGATATTCACAGCATTAAACTACATGGCACAAGCTGATTGGTTCATGTTGCATATGCAGCCAATGAGCTTGCTGCTTTACATTTAAATGGCTGGCTAGCATTCACTAGAGCATTTTGCAGCGCACTTTCAGAGTTCCTCTGAAACCCTCCGCCTTCCCCCAGCTCCACCTGTATAGATCTGCTATGGGTTATTTTATGTTATTTGTGCAGCAGCAGTATGTCTTAAATACTCACAGCACCGTATTGGTGTATGTACTAGCAGTAGCAAGTTCCTGTACTTGCTTGCAGCAGCAGCAGAAATAATCTACAACTACAGCAATAACCAACAGCAGCAGCAATTCAGCAGCATAGTAGCCGATCTATTCCGCCAAGACCAAACACATTAACATTGTCATATCCATTACAACGCTAACATTTTCAGAGAGTTGTCATGATAAAAATACTGTTCTTTTGAACTTTCTATTCATCAAAGAATCCTGACAAAAATGGTCAAACATATCAATCAGCACAAATTGTTTTTTACCACCATTGATAATAAGAAGAAATGTTTCTTGAACAGCAAATCAACATATTAGAATGATTTATGAAGGATCATGTGACACTGAAGACTGGAATAACAGCTGCTGAATATTCAGCAAGTATAAATGATTTTGACTTTTATTATTCTGACTTGAATGAACTGAATCACAGCAGTAAGTCACAGCATCTGCCTTTTGATGCACATCATCTTGCCGAAAGATGTTACCTTTTGTTAAGGAACATTCTGTCAGTAATATTGTTGATAAAATAAACACTGTAAATAGTGAAATGTTGGAATTATTTAATTGTGGGATTTTTTTCTTTTTAGGGTTAAGGGTCTTTTTTAAACACTGAGACAGTATGAAGCATTAATTTAGACCTGAAGCAGAAGAACAGATCTGACCACTGAGTTTAACAACTTGCACAGTGGTCAGCTGCAATAAAATCCCAATAATAAAGTGCAATTAACCCTATCACTGTGTTACAACAGCACAATAAATAGGTTAATCAACTTTTAAACAAGAGGAGAAAATGCTCCCCATGCCCATATGTCCAATCAAACTCTATAGCATTATTAGGGCAAACTCATCTGCACTTGATAGAAACTAGCCAAATCATGTGGGATCCAATATGGACAATTAAGTACTAATAATAATTTCAATGTTTGATCTTAAAGACATTAAAAAAAAAACTTTTGTGTGATAATTTTGGTACTGTGTTGCATCACCATTTCTATGTAAATATCGAAGTAAAACCAGAAGCGAAACCAGCTAAGACGTGCTAAGCTAATACACTGTCACAAGGAAACGTTACTTTACGATGTTTATCTGCCCATCACCATATCACACTGATTTTTAAAATGTGTTTTAACAAATTTAATTAAATTTGTCATGAAAATTTGACTTTATACTGTAAAAATATAAATGTATACAATGTCGGTTTGCTTTATTGAATGGGTTGCACAATTCACAATCGACTTTACAATAATTGATATTTTGTCATATTGATTTTGCAATTTCTGTCAGCGTCAAACACATGATAACTAAATATAATAAAGGCTTCAGAGATTCTCTGAAACAAGGTTAAAATGTTCCCAGAGAGCTGTTTTGTTGGTGCGTAGAGAATCGTTTCTCTTGTGAAGTTGACCTGTATCAGCAAATTTCACCTGAAAAAAAAAAAAAAAAAATCAAGGAATCCATGAAGAACTAAATCACCTATATTATTCTGTCCACCTCTCTGATATACGGAA
>NW_015536493.1:750111-753171 GCF_001515605.1 Sinocyclocheilus anshuiensis | reverse complement strand
TTCATTCCAACGTAAGAAAACATTTCTGGAATCTGCATCTGAAATAGCATTTAGATGTATTTACACAGTTTATGTACTGTATCTCAAAGGGGACATGGATGCATTTAAACTGCAGTTACAGATGCATAAATAATGTTTTGTTCTTAACATAAAAGGTTGAATACTGATATTTGAAATTATTTAAAACATGAACAAAATAGTCCCTGAATCATTTATTCAACCGATTTGTTCAAAAAGCTGATTCATTCAATAAGTAAACACCATTGCTCAAAAAGACGCAAAACAGTGCTGCGATCTTTGTTTGGAACTATTTTCGTTGGCAAAATTGAGCAAAAACAAGCAATAGCCACGTGCGTGCGCTCTCTGTGTGTGATTTGGTGATATAGCCTACTTGATAATGTCCGATGACACATCAGTACAACAACACTTACCATATTATCGCAGACGAGTATCGCACACCCCAGGCTCGACTTGAGTGGAAAAAGGATCATCCGCGGTTGTGTGCGCACTTGTTTGTACATGAGTAAACATCAACGGTGTTTTTTAGGAGTCTAACTTGCAAACGGCAGACCACTGATTCGTCAAACCTGCTTTCCTGCAGTCCGTGTTCTTCTGACTTCTGACTATTTTGTAGTAAGTAACGAATATGCTTCGGGGAAATGTATCGGAGTAAAAGTATAAATTTTAATTAGGAAATGTAGTGGAGTAAAAGTAAAAGTTGGCTGAAATATAAAAACTCAAGTAAAGTACAGATACTCCCAAAAAATACTTAAGTACTGTAACGAAGTATTATTACTTTGTTACAATACACCACTGGAAAGAAACATAAACAACCAAACTCATATCCTCTCATTCATTCCACAACACTTTCCTAAAACAGCCAATATTGTGCCATCATAAATCTTGATGCATGATTTATTTATTTATTTATTTACTAATGTATTATAAATGATAATTTACTAATTCTTTATACTACTAATGACTAATTTACTACTAATTTAAAGTTGATGCTATATTATGTCAATATCAATGCTTTTCCAGCTTAAAGGAAAAGCACAGAATCATAAATGTAGTTCCTGTGACTCAAAAGTGTTACTGAAACAATTTGATAGCTGTGTGAATAGATCATAATGCAGTGAAAATTCTGTAGCACTTAAATCTCATATGTGACACACATTTTTGTCCTGTTCTAATTTATTTAATCTATTAATTTATTCAAAACCATATTTAAAAAATAAATTCATACATACAATGACTTGAATATGCCTCTTCTATGAAGAGCATGCTTTTAATTTCTGAACTAAAATTCATTTTGATATTTTTGAGGGCATAAAGCCCTGTCAGGGTGATACAACTGTCCTGGTATCATAAAAAAGAAAAAAGCCTAATCATATCAAGCATTTCACACATAAATATGAAAGAAAATGAATGTATCCATATGAAGTAATGGCATAATCTTTTGTTAATAATATTTGGGAAAAAAACTGAATCAAATGTATACTTTTATTCAGCAAGGACATTCAATTGATCAAAAGTGATGTAAAGACATTATACATTCTATTTGCACTTGCTGGCAGAGGCTATTTACACTAACTTTGCCCACCAATGTGTGGTTGGGCTAGACAGCATTACAAAAGACGCCTACTATATAACAGCTACAGTGGCGTAGGTGGTGAAGCAGTGGCTTTTTGAAACGATCAACCTGAGTTTATATCTGCCTTTTGCCAAACTAGTTCCTTCTCCCTTTTCACATAGCATATCTGATCAGAAAGGCATTTATTTTCAATAAAATGAAGAAAATAATCGAAACGTGGAAAGGGTGTTTAGGGGTTATGGTTAGGGGTAGGAGTAGGGAGGGCTTTATTGTCCCAATAAGGCAGCATCCATTTAATAATTGTAATAAAAATTATAATTTACACTCAATACGTTATTATTGCATACTGTTTTATAATGTACTACAATACTAAGGTGCAAATATCTGCCACTATAAGTAGTATAAATAGCATCTAACTAATATTATTGCAAAGAAAATACTGTTATTTTTCAATGTAAATAGAATTTTTCGCTTTTTTAATTAGTGTAAATAGCATATCGCTAAGAAAATACTGCTATTTTCACTTAGTGTACATAGAAATCATTGCTATTTGCACTTAGTGTAAATAGCATCTATCGCTAAGAAAATAAGCTATTTTCACTTATTGCAAATAGCCGCTGCCCTATACATTATTTGCACTTGACTTAGTGCCTCATACATTACAAATTTTTCTATTTCAAATGCTGTTTTTTTTTTCTTTACTTTATATTCATCAAAGAATCCATCAAAGAATATTTCACACTATTAGGGTACAACGGGGCTAAAGGCCCACCTTAAGAAAAAATGTGCCATTCACTGCACCTAAAATGTATAATTGCAGAAAAAATATATACGTTGTATTGAACATTAATGGAGCAACATATTTTGTGTGAAAATAAATCATTCAAGTTGTTTATTTTGTTTCAAAATCTTATAAATGTATGAGGTGGCAAGGGGGGCCTTTTACTCCACACACGGGGTAAAAGGCTCACGGTATTGATACAAATACTTCAGCTTTTTTAAATAATGTCTAAGTTAATACTTGTTCAAAACAATCACTTTAGCAAAGTTTGTACTATTTTCTGCTTATTTTGAAAAATAAAAGAATTAATTAATTAGTTATAATTTTTTTCAATAAATATATTGTCATTAAGATATGTTAATATAAAAATACATTTGAAAATAAAAGTACATTTAAAAGAAAGTATTGAAGGAGATCCAATAATAATTTAATATATATTTACAGTAGTAACAACAAATGATATTTTATTATATGATATGATTAATATCATGTTTTAAAATATGATGGTTTCATTCTATACATGGTGATTATCTCTAATATGGACACCCAACATAATATATAATATTTACCACCTGAATCTAACCATGTCATGTCAACAAATGGAAAAGTCAGCCATCTATTAATTATCATGTTAATTACTGTGCGCCTTTAGCCCCAACAGCAGGGGGCTAAAATACCATACTTT
>NW_015536493.1:720939-746941 GCF_001515605.1 Sinocyclocheilus anshuiensis | reverse complement strand
CAAATTATATTTTATTATATGATATGATTAATATCATGTTTTTAAATATGGTTTCATTCTAAATATGGTGGTTATCTCTAATATGGACACCCAGCATAATATATGATATTTACCATCTGAATCTAACCATGTCATGTCAAGAAATGGAAAAGTCAGCCATCTATTAATTATCATGTTAATTACTGTGTGCCTTTAGCCCCAACAGCAGGGCGCTTTTTACCCAAAATACCATACTTTTACATGTTATTTTGTTATGTAAAAACTGTTGCTTTAATTATCTTAAACAAAACTAAAAATCATAAAGAAGACCTTTGTCTCAAAATATATGCATTAATTTTAGCTATTCTCATTTGCTACTTAAATCTACAACATTTTAAAAAACATCAAATATTAGATCAAGTAAGCACAGAATCAACTTTGCGCTGCTGCACGCGATCGCTTCAAGGATCAGACAAAAATACACGTGCATCTTGAAAAGCGGATGTTTTGGAAAGTGCTACGCCACGTTTTTGTGCCATCCAGTGGTTTAGATGAAAATAATATCAAAGGCGCCTTTTACCCCGTTGTACCCTACTGTTTTTAGTATATTTTTGATCAAATAATTCAGCCATTTAAAAATCTTACCATTTAAAAATCTTCACTTACCAAAAATCTTACTAATCCCTAAACTTTTAAACGGTACAGTATTCTGTTCTGACAGTGAGTGAATGAGTGTGCTCAGTACATGTGAATAACAGAAAAAAGTGATTCCGAGACTATTAATTAACTAAATAATTCTCCATTAACACTTTTACAACAACACAGCCACGTTTACAAACATCCCCTGTTGCTGAGGCTGATGTTGCATAAAGAACCGTTGTGTGAACCCTAATTTGTACAGGGTCACAGAACAAAAGACTGAATGGAAGTATTTTCACCGAATGTTTGGCAATGCAAAGCTCCCTTCTATGAAGGAAAAGATGGGAAAAAGGCCTTCCTTCTTTCAGTCTTTCTTCGTCTCGCTCCTGGTCTTTGAATCCTCCATTCAGACAGCGCTCTACCCTGCAGTGAATGGCTTGTGAGTTCAGTCTTTGGATTTGAATAGCAGAGAATAGCCCAGCTTCTGCATTCTCCTTCAAACACAATTAGCTATGGAGGGCTTGAGTCTGTCCTCCCTACATTTAGGCTGTGTTTGATGGGTCGCCAGACCCATGACTTCATCCAGCCTGGATACCGCTAACAGCTATTGCAATGCAAAACAGAAGATGCCCCTCGCAAACTGCCTCCATGCCAAAGCTGAAGGGGGAAGAAACAGTCTAGCGCAGCCTTTAAGCAGACCATCATTGTGTGATGGCCAATAATGCGTATAATTTGTGCAGGCCATATTTGGAGTAAATAAGATTCTTTGGGAATTTGATCCGTGATGGGATTTCTGAATGGCTCATATGATGGTGGGAAAGCTGGTGGAATCTTCAAATAGAAGAAAAAGAAGGAAAGGCATACAAAAAGAAAGAATAAAACAGAGAAATAAAATACAGGTTTGGAGGTTGAGATCTGCCTAAAAGAGCACCACAAATCAATAAGCTGACATGTGAACTGACCAAAACTGTGAACAGGTTTCTTAACAGCAAAAAAACATTATTAAAGATTAAGTTTCAAATCAAATCAGATTTCAAAACCAACAAGTGCTTCTGCATACTGTTTTCCATTGGTCAAACAAACTGACGCTGTTGATTGATTTAATGTCACAGGCTAGTCAAGATGCTCAAGACAAACAGGGGTGCATTTCCTGTACAACTACGTAACTGATTAACTACAATAGTATGATGCATTAAGAAACTAGCCATCTTGGCATGACTGTTTCCCATAACCGCAGTCACGTGTGTTTTGTTTTAGGGTTCAACCTACAGTTGGCTTAAAGGGATACAACAAAGCATTTTAACAGCTAAAAACAGCATAATACACCTTTAAAGTAATGTTAAAAGAAAACCAAAGGAATGCCCTGGGTTCAATAAAAGTTTAAGTAATCAATTCAACACAAGTATGAACAAAAATACGAGCAGCACATTTGTGCTTTTAAACCCTCCAAAATGTCTTGCCCCATTGACTTCCATTAATGTCACTGAAATATGTGCTTGCTTTTACAAACTGAGTCTTCCCTGTGGTTACAACATGCCACAGATGCTGTTGGGTGATGTTAGTATGCAAACACAAACTTTGGTTTTATATCAAATTATCTCATAAACATATTTCAGAGAGGCATTTTATGATGGCCATCCCATCTAATGTGGAAACGGAAGTAATAACCACTTTGATCTTAAAGAGGACACATGTCCTTCAATTCCCATCAGTGCTATTGTGAAGTACATCACACTGAAGGGTAGTTGGCATGTATCATGTCCACAGTCTGAACGGCAAGTGCTTAGTGCACCATTTGGGACAAGGCCATCAAAGCACAAATGTTCCTTATAGCCTCAAATTAAAGGGTTTGTTCACACAAAAATGAAAATGTACTCACCTTCATGTCATTCCAAACTTGTATGACTTTCTTTGTTCTCTTTAGAACACAAAAGAAGATATTTCTTGACAAATAATTTTCAAAAAGTAATTCTAAAATTCTAAATATCTTCTTTTATGTAGCACAGAATAAAGTCTCTGATATACTTCAATTGAAATTGAACAAAATCAGCCAAAAGCGAAGTTTGTTTGGAAGTTTCAAAGCTGACTTTCTTTTGGAAATCTTTTCCGGTTCATTTTTTCTGTTCAGTCTGTTGAGGTCAGATGCGAGTAAAGACATCAACACACTTAAGAGCTGCTTTACAATAGAAACTCAAATTGTAATTCTACTTTAAAAGCAACATTGACACGATTTCTTTCATATTTATACTGTAAAGCTACTTGCTTCAATGCAACCTAATGTATAAAGTGCTACATAAATAAAAGTGATGTGACTTGACTGGAAGACCGTAAAGAAAGTCATACAGGTTTGGAACAACATGAAGATAAGTAAATGATGACAAACTTTACATTTTCAGGTGAATTCGCCCTTTAATTAGAGTAAGAGGTTGGGAAATACTGTATGTACTTATTAAATAAATGCTTTTTTAAAATAGTTTAGTTGGAGTAAAGCACATCACTCCCCAGTACGTGTCAACCTTCCAAATTTATTACAAGTCAAATACCCATAAGAAACAAACCTAGTCTCAAAATAGTTCAGAAGAGCACAGATCAATAACAATAAGATGCAGAGAGATATATAAAATACAGTGGGACACAGAAAGGCGCTGACAGTTATTTGATTAACATTGACTGGAGCCGAAGCATCTACACCTCACTATAACAAAGCACTGAGGGCTCCCATGGGAGGGTGCATTGGTAAATGAGACGCAGTAAAATAGAAACTTGCCTTGCCAATGTACTGTATGTGCATGCAAGTGTGGGAGTGTGTTTACTTCAGCACCAATTACAATACTCCTTGCAGACTCATCTGATATAGAACTGGTGAATAAATAAATTTTTAGCACTCTTATAAAATACGAGAGCAGACGACAATAACGGGAGGGAGGAAAAGAGAGACAGTGATGGCAGCTCTCTAAAGGCAGGATGAGAACAAAGGGTGGAGAAAGAATAGAGCTGACAATAAGAGTTCAACAGATGCGGGAGGAGGAAGAAAGAAGTAAACAGGACATCGGGGCAAATTTACATGTCTTGACAGAGTAAAAAAGAGCAGACAAAAATATTTCAGGGAACAATGAAACAAGTGTTTAAAAGAGCAGCAAAGAAAGGAGTCGTCGTCGCTGGTATTGTTTTGCTGGTGTTGTTAAAATTAAGGTTCATTTTTATCAGTTATGTTCAGTGTGGGATTCTCAGGCTCTTGAGGGAATATGCAAATACTCTTAACCTTGGCTGGTAAACACCAACATGTTGTCATGGAGCCAGAGGTCATGAAGGCGTGAACATGCAAAAGGTCACCGTGGGTGGCTGATGGAGGTATTAAACAGTTAGACAAAGAAGCATGACCACACACACACAAGGAATCATTATGAGGTGCATTATAGAATCATCGCTGATGGTTGCTGCAGGAACTCATATTTGTATGTCAATACATCATTTCAACCTCCATTATCTACCATGACCTTTAACTTTTATGCTGTGATAGCTTATTACTTATTACTTAACAATCAATGACATTTTTCCTTGACTTGTTACTTTAACTGTCACCCGTCCCCTCTGTGGGATGCCTAAGTTTAAATCCTAATCTAATCATGACAAACTATATATCGTTGGAAAGGTCTAAGACTCCTAAATATATATTTTACCAACATTTTTGTTAAAAATTATGTAGGAAAAGTAATAGATTAATTTATGACAAGAATGCACCTCAAAAATCTACATCATAACAGGAGTTCTGACCTTTGTCAAAAAAAGTCTGCTTTGTTGCCTTTTTCTCTATCACACTTTAGAAATCATCAGAAATTATATATCAATTGAAAACTTTAAATCTCAAAATTCATCCTTTGAAACCCATTTTAAAATCAAACATTGCATTACCATGAAAATGGTACATCAATATCATGTTACAAAATGTTTTCGTTCATGAATTATAAAAATTTAAGTTTGGATCGTGCACTTTCACGTCTATGTTCAAAAATGTGAGTGACAGTTAAGGGGTTAACATGCGCTCTACTTCTCAATGTCATTTCCTCTTTTTATATACCTTATGTATATACCCTGGCAAAAATTGCTTGATAATAACTGATAATAAGCTGTTATAAACAAAGAAATAAAATACTATAAAAAAGTATTAAAAAAGAAACAAAATACTGACTCACAAATAACCTATTTTCCAGAATTAATAGACCAGTTTCATTTACTTGTATCTTCCCCCAGGATATCTGCATTCCTTGGAAGTTTGGCATTAATTCTTTCCTTGAACTTACTGGTTCTTGCCGCACTGAATATCTTCAAAGCATAGCTGAGTGTGTGTGCAGGATGTATTGTTAAAGGAAATTACTTTTTGTTATGGTATAAAAAATGTAATTAAATTAAAGTGCTAAATACATTTATTTATTTATTTGTCTTTATTTTATATTACATATACACTGCCTACAATTGACTGTGGTGCATGAATTTTAAAGGAAATAATTTTAAAAAGTTTTACAATTGCAAGCCTAGATGTACGTGCATTAATCCAGTGCTATCTGCTACCTGGAATGTGAGCTTTGAATACAGATTTTCTAATTATTTCCAATCTGTTTCTACCACACACAGTCTTCATCTATCATTATGCCTGCATGTCTTTCTCTTTTCTTTGAGGGGAAGTATTTATCCACACTCTTATACACATGAAAATGACACGAAAAATGGCTCCCTTAAGCTTCCCTCCTGTCTTTTAATCCTTATTTAATCCTTATCATCTTTTTTTAATATTTTAGATTAATTTCTCTATTCCAGATCAATTAGAGTAATTGCTGAAACATGCATGTCATTGATATGAGCTACCATGTGGTGCTTCTGGCTCATTCATACAGCAGCAGGCCTGTACAACATCCCAGAAAGCAGTGCCAGCGCTAATTCAGTTATCACACACACACACACACACAGTCACATGTGATGCTGTTTACCTCCCGTGCCAGATTGTTTCTCAGTTTTCATTAAGTTAAGCATTGAACGCAGAAGTACGACCTTCACATACACTTCATCAGAGAAATCCAAAGAGAGGAAGAGAGAGAGAGCTTTCACAATGATATACCGCTCCCACCCAAATCACAAATGGTATTATGGAAAGTGGATATAAATATTCAACAGCTGGTTAATGAGAAGCGCATAAATATCATTTACATGGTCACATATATTAAATGGAACTGTATCAATACAAACAGGAAAACTGGAGTGATAAATAATGAAGCATTTATGCATAAGACTTTGTTTAGGTTCGGATGTAATCATTTTCACTTAAATGTTTATTTAAAGGAGACATATTATGCCCCTTTTTACAATATGTAATATAAGTCTCTGGTGTCCCCAGAAAGTGTCTGTGAAGTTTCAGCTCAAAATACTCCACAGATCATTTATTATATCATTTTGAAAATGCCTATTTTCAGTGGAAGCAGAAACCTGCTGTTTTTCGGGCCTGTCTCTTTAAATGCAAATGAGCTGCTGCTCCCTACCACCTTTTCCAGAATAGAGCTGCGCCATTACAGCTCGGACCTGCTAAAAACATCTGTTTTGGTTCTGATTATCATGTTTATCGCGCTGAAATCATTGAAATCAAATGAGGGGGCTGTGGGTGGAAACGTACAGATTAAGGGGCGGTAATATTATAATGAGATCCCTTTGCCACGTCACCAAGGGAGCGAAATCAGACGCACTCGTTTTCTCAGACGCTTGTAGAAAAAGGCTTCCCAAAACAAAGTTACTGGGTTAATCTTTTTCACGTTTCTTTGGTTGGTAGATGCACCGGGGACCTGATTATAGCACTTAAAACCTGGAAAAGTCAGATTTTCATGATATGTCACCTTTAAAAAAAAAAAAAGAAACAATCAAATCGTACACTGTTAATAGCCATGACAAAATCTTTTTGAAGATAAACATGTCAAAACTGTCACCGCTGATTAAAAAAACACCATTCTTCACACTTCACTTCACACTGGAATAACAACTGAAAAATACACTTTAAAAATGAAATTACCAACCTAAGTGTGTGTGTGTGTCTACTTTTTTTCTTGGACCAGCAGAGAGAGACACTGTTAGTGTTGTACAATTGTTTTCTAATGTACTAACGTGTACAATGTATAGCCTACTACATTATATATATATTAAAAAAAAAACAACAACAACTTGGGACCAGATTTACTAAAAGTCAGCGCCAGTGCAAACTCTCTTTTAGCATTAAAAAATGCTGTCAGAATTTACTAAAGACACGTAGTGAAAAATTAGCGATGGAAAGGTGTGGACACAGTTATTTTTGCAGCTGACTTTATTGTATATGCATTTGTAGGAGTTTCCCTTAGATGCAAAATGTATGGGAGGTGATTATTTGAATAAATAATACAATGTGATTTACTAGGGGTTGTGGTATTCAATTTATTATTTTGTGTGATTATTTAACACCCAAAAGGCATGTCTTAACCTATTTTGCACTTGGCATGGCTGCGATAGTAATTCTCTTGGTTATTATGGAAATTACCTATTTAGTAAATCTGGCCCTATGATATAGAGTAGGCCTGTCGCAATAATCAATATATCGACTTATCGCGCAATATATGTACATGACCTCAATAATTTTTGTTGACGCAATATATCGCCCATTATATTTACTTAAAAATTAATGTCACCGTGTTTTTTACATTCCACTTGCGCCTGTGTCTTTTGCAGCTTCTCGTACATAACGTGGTGTAGTTGGTGCTAGTTCAAAATTAAAAAATGCTTCTACAAAAAAAGTTTCATCTGCAGATATGGTCTTGTTTAGGAATCGGTGCCTTTGTGCATACGGACATCTGACTGCTAAGTAGTGATTGTGTTTCTCAGCAATAGTGTGCACCCTTAATTTAAAAAAAAGAAGGTCCGGGAAAAATCTGTAGATGGAAAAATATCCATACAAGTTATTTGTGCATTTTTCTTTTTTTTGTACTTGTTACTTTGCACTTTTTGTTAGAAAATGTTCATTTACTATTTATTCAAGATTTTAAGGTATCTAATATTTTGATACTTAATTTCCATGATCTAAATATTCTTAAAAATTAAAAGTTTGTTGTCATTTGGAAGTGTGTAGGCCTTCTTGCATTATTATGCTGTTACATTATGATTATATATTCAGTGGCATAAAATGGTCTTTAAAATGACAATAATATCGCTTATCGCAATTATTTCTGGGGCAATATATCGCACAACAAAAAGTTATTATCGTGACAGGCCTAATATAGAGTGACCCCCAAAATATTTAAACTTATGTTATACACTAAAAAAATCCATTGGATCAGACAAAATATCTCATTTCAAATATGCACAAAAAATTACATTTAAACATTTGAAGTAATAGCAAAACTTGCCCAGATTTATTTTTTTATTTTTTTTTATTTTTGCAGCTTCAAGTATCATTTACACATATATGAGAGTCAGAAATTAACAGGGGCTTAATAGTGGGGCCAGAACTTTTTGGCTTATGTTGTGTGACAAGTTAACAGAGGAATGACAGATGGGGGGAAAAAGACCCTATGAAACAATACTGATGACAAGATCAGGTGTGAGAGATTCCTGACAGCTCATCACCTTTAGCACTGGAAGAACATCTGGACTGTCAGTGTGTGCAGAGACACAAAACATGTTTTCACCCACAGACAGACAGATGCTTAAACAACAAGAACATGTGTTTGTGTATTACACATACAATGAGCAAGAGGTCTAGAAAGCAAACGCATCTCCATATGCACATGAACACGCACCCGTCGCTGTCAGTGAAAGTGTGTGTGCACACTGTGACGGTGAACATAAATTGGGGAGCAGCTGTGGAATTAATGTTGCATATCTGAAAGGACAAAGAAAGGGACACCAAAGAGACACAGAGAGAGAATACAAAACGGAAAGAGAATTCAATAAAACTGCATGTGGCCGCTGATAGTGTCATTTATTCGCGCATACTTCCTTTTCCGTTTCACTCAAGGAATTATGCAAATCAGATAACGGTGTATCCATATCCACAAACTAGAATGTTAAACGCAATTTGCACTGTGAATTTTACATTGTGCAGGTCATTTCTGAAAGCTCAGCTGTAAAGGATGCAGCAGACTATCACAATCTGACATACTTTACTAGGACATTAGTGTTGTCAAAAATCTAGATTTTTCTATACATATCGATACTAAAATTTCAGTTTTACACAGACATCTGCTGACACACACTATAGGACAGCATCGCTGCCGTTCATTGTTTGTTTAAAGACCTCATGAAACCATAACTCAAATTAGTTCTACTAACTTTAAGCTAATTTATAAGCTAGCGTACTTCTAAACGCTGACAAAAAAAATTTCATAAGATATATGTATATGTTATATATTTAAAATTTACAGTCTCATCCTTCCAGTTAATCAGACCAAAAAATCATGAATCACCAAGAAACTTTGTTCAGTCAAATGCTTTCTGGAGTAAGAACGTCCCGTCCTGGTTTTACCTGGACTGCAGGTGAAAGCACTGAAATCCTGGACACAAAACGGCTGTTTCAACTCATTAGTTAATTCGCCCCAGAAAAAAAGATAGCAGAAAAGATCAAACTCCAGCTTCCTCATGCCCCCTCCTCAATTAAAGATGAATGCAAGAAGCAGTCTCTCTCTCCCTTTAAAGAGGATGAACTGTGTGAACTCTCGATGGGCTGCTCCCCCACAGATATATCATGGGGCTTCATTTCTTCAGCAGGACTATCGTGTTGACAGATACTAACAATAAATATAGCAACAGAAAACCTTCATAAAGAGAATAGGCCAACAGCAGAGAGAGAGAATGCTATTTACTAAATTTTTACAATTCCTAATAAAAATAAAAAATAAAATAAAAAAGAGAGCTCTTTCAACTTTACATAGTCAGATGCTGGACTGTAGCA
Source organism: Sinocyclocheilus anshuiensis (assembly GCF_001515605.1). Lineage (NCBI taxonomy): Eukaryota > Metazoa > Chordata > Actinopteri > Cypriniformes > Cyprinidae > Sinocyclocheilus > Sinocyclocheilus anshuiensis. The sequence continues at coordinate 737,367 of NW_015536493.1, read as the reverse complement.
TAAAGTATAGTCCACATTATACTTCATTCTGACCAAGAACCATTCATTTAGACAGGAGTTTTAAAATATAAATATATTCCTTGGATGGCTAAGCTGATTTTCAGCAGTCATTACTCCAGTCTTCAGAAATCATTGTAATGTGCAGATTTTCTGCTCATAAGGCATTTGATATAAATTTCAAGTATAAATTGATATACATTTTCAAGTTCAAAGAACTGTGCATATATGAAATAGAAATTTTTGTAACATTATAAATGTATTTACTGCCATTTTCAATCAATTAAATGTGTCCTTGCTGAAAAAAAGTATTTCTTTCTTTAAAAGCAAAAACAAAAACTAGTGAATTAGCAAGCACTAATTACTGTACAGAACATAGCATGTCTTAACAGGATAAAGTCATTAACTCACATCATCAGTTCATGTACAGCACTCAGTACGGAAAACTTGACTTTACATGATTTGTGTTGCAGTGATTTGAAAATGTCACACAATCTGACAAAGAGCACTTTAGAAATTCCTTTGCGAATGAGTTATGAGCTGTGTCTGAGATTGGGACACGAACCCAGACTGAGAAGCCTGATGGAGAAGGGCACAGCTATGGAGAAACCAGCTGTTTAATTGGCTTAGTTAAATTGCTTATCAGGACTTGTTGGGGGCAGATTTTTTGGAGAGGGCAGCTGGTGTTACTGCTCTTTATGATTCATCAAGTTTCATGGAATAAAACTGTTGTGGGATTTTGTACATTTATAGAGATAGTGTTGTCCATTAAAAAAAAAACCAGTCATCATTCAGGCATCCTCATTGTTCCAAACCTGTATGAAATTCTTTCTTCTGTCAAAAACAAATTGCGATATTTTGCAGAATGTCTAAGCTGCACTTTTCCATACAACAAAAGTAAATGGGGATTTACAAAAAAGGCATGATTTAAGCACCTGAAAATATGACGCGAGATAAATTCCAAGTCTTCTGAAACATATGACACTTTCATGCATGAATTATGATAATCTTTCATTTTTGAGAGAATGTTAAAGATTTGTATTTACTTTGTTTAATGCATGCTTCTGGATTAATTGGTGAATGTTTTCCCAATGAACAAAACAAATTCTCTAACATTTAATCATGTAGTAACTTGTTCTTCCACTGAAATGACTATCCTTTTCTACTAATGTTCCTCAGGGCTCTTAATGGTAGTCAATAATGTTGAATATCCTGTTTCACTTGAAAATAAGTCACATTAGGGAAGTAAAATGGGTTGCAAACGACAATTCCCATTGACTTCAGCACCAATTTACGCATATAGCTCTGTGAGAAAATCTTTCCTTATAAAAATATTGATTTGCCAATGAGATAATTGGTTTTTAATATAGAGTGTTTCAAAAAGGTCTGTGTGGGACAACAAGATGTTCAGTGATCAATGTTCCTCATAACTACTCATCCATCATAGCCCTTGTCAGCTCTAACAAGGTCTTCATTAACATAATGACACTCTGAGCAATGTGGCCAGTCGTCCCAATTACGTCTGATCGCTGCAGCTTCCCTGACTGATGGAACCTCTGCAGAAGCTCTCAGGAACATTTGGATATATCCGTAAGTGCACTGAGGATCTCCATTTGCTTGAGGGGTTAACAGAAAGCTAATGGCAGTCAGTCTTCATTACTCAAGGGTAGGACTTCACATTGTCCACCATTCTGAGAGTCAATTAAATTACATTGGGAACATTTTTTGCATGGATGCTTTGTCACCTAAAGCAATTCACGCCCTGTAGGCAAAGAGTTAAAAATCTCTCTCCTTTATCTTCTCATGCTATCACTCTTTTCCTCCGGTAGATGAATGAAGCTCTATCCATCCGTTTATTCTTCTTAATTACACACTCTCTCCATCTGGATGGCTGCCAGGTTCATGACCATGGGAGGGAACGTAATTCTGTCTCATTACTATATGGATGTACCGTCATTTATCATCTTTGGGGGGAACAATCATACACAAAAAATTAAACTGAAACAAGTACACTACTCACAAATACACAGTTTACAAAAGACAGAAATAGTGTTAAGAAAACAAAAGAAAAAAGTAAGAATGCTGATAATGAAAACAATTGTTTCACTAATTAGATTAAATGGAGGCGACGTTTGTTTTTTCTGAATCTTCTCCAGAGAAAGAAACCTTAATGATCTTACATGGGTGTCTTTCTAGATTAACTGATTTTGCTTCCAAAATGTATGTTTTGACAAAAGAGATCTCAACAATGTATCAAACTGTGATTAGATTTGCCAATGAAGTGAAACTCCTCCAAGATCAAATTATCTGATGTTCATTTTAATTTACTAGTTCTATACTTCTATTATTTCTCAACAATTGCCTCAATTGTGTCTTTTTAAAATGTATTCTAAAGAATTCTAGAAAAACACCTGAGAACATGTTGATATTCAATGAACCTTTCTTCTATGGAAGACAAAAGATGATATTTTGAAAATTAGTGCAGTCCAAACAACATTGGATCCCATGAACTAAACTAAACTAAACTAAACTAAACTAAGCAAACCAGAGCAGAGCAAAGCAGAGCAAAAAAACAAAACAAAAAACAACCAAAACCCAAACCAAACCAAACAAAATTTCTCAAAATAAAAAAAAAAACATTAAAAAAACAATAAGATCCAAAATACCAATTTTTGTCGTTTTATGTCTCCTTGAGTTATGAAAGAACAGCCTTTGAGAAATAAAATGTTCCTCTGTATACTCAATAATCAAGTTCTGCTGTGCTGGCTGCCTTCACATACTTTTCACACCTACTATCAATACTGCGTGTATGGCTGCTCTTCTTTCCATGCTTGATAATACCTGTCATCATACATGACAGAACATCTGCATTAAAGCGTCCAGCCTCTAAATTGATCAAATGAAATGATTCATTAATGTCAGCGCTGTGGAGAGATGGATATGAGCAGGCCTCTATTCTAGATGATGCCTGCAACCTCTGCCTTGACCTCCTCAGGAATCGATGAGCGGTCTCGCCTCAACACTTTATATAATGTTTTAAATCATCTCTGTCTGTCTCACAGGATGTGTGAAATCAATACTCAATACCCAGATATAACATGAATGAATGTGCATGTGTATGACAATGCGTATGTGCTGAAGTAGAGTTCATTTACTAATGCTAGTTTTATTTGAACTCATTATTCATTATTCTATTGCACACAATGCTCTCCTGCAGTCTTGTGCCGAGTACATTTAGAATGGCTTGCAACTACTCACATTGTTGCAGTATGCTAACTTTTTATATGCATGAAATATGCAGACTGCCTACTGCAAATGTGCAGTGTACTACCAGAGATACTAGATACTGTATGCCACACTTCAAAGCAGTCAACCGTTCAAGTGTGATGAATGAGACGAAAGCAATATCAACAGCAGTTACAGCGCATTTCTTTCTTGGTTCTTTGGTTAGACTGCCAAGTTCAGACATGTTTAACACAACATTGCATTTAACATGCAAATGCATGGCAACATAATACTGTTTTAAATGTTTTGTTTCACATTGCACATTGTTTAAAAATACAGTATATAGTTTAAATACAATAAGCAGTATACTACTATAGCTATATTTGATCTGAACTATACATTAGCCAGGCTTTAATAAGGAGAGCTCACACATCAGACCAGTCAGAGAGTGAGCATGATCTGCTATTCTGTCCAGACAAAGGAAAAGATCACTGGAAAAGAGAAGACTCCATATTGAGGATAAAAGAGAAAGACCTTATGCTATATACTTCAGTGTTTTTTTTGTTTTAGTTTTTTACAATAGCTAAGACTCATTTCTCAAAATTTAGGTCACTTTTTCAAAACTCTTCACACAGTTCAGCCTGGCACAGCAGTAAATTTCACTTTTAAATGCATTAAAACTACCAAATCACTTCATACATGTCTAAAATCAAGACATACTTCCTACACTAGTAAAGATTGTCACCAAACACATTTGATCAATGACCTAAAAACACCAACAACCGTTAGCAACATACGTTTTCTTTTCTAAAACTTCTTCACAAAACAAGATTGATAGCTCTCTACTGTTTAGAATTTACTGAAGTACTGTACGTTACATGGTCCATGTTTACATTACAGTACATTATTTTTCTTAAGTTTCCCCTTTTGCATAGATGGTAATGAAACTGAAAGACTACCACCTGTGTAGGTGTTCAGCTACATCTAATTGTTCTGACAGGATTTCATTTTCTAGATTTGGTACATATTTCAATATGGTAATACAGTGGAAATGAAAGGAAATTACTGTCTTACTAAGTTATGCATTGTTAGGTTTTGACCTAAGTTTAACCTTTTTGAAAAAAAAAAGAAATGTATGTAAACGTGCATATTGGCCTGTAGGTACATTTAGTTTTGGTGGTGGTTGTGTTTGAGTGAGAATAGAATTCATGTAATTTAACACATATAGTCAGTGAATGCATTCTGTGCCTAAACAATGGAAAATGATCCACAGTTTAGCCCACACAGCCAGTTGTGCTCACAACTGGGTGAATAGCTTTGAAAAAGTCAAAGCATTGAGAAATGGGTTCTAATGATGATTATTATTATGTAACTTAAACATATTTATTTGTATTCTTTATTTGTTTCTGTTTTGTTACAGTTTTCCATATACATTTTTTTCTTAAATTATTTTACACATTTTCATTTTCTATTTTTTTTATTAAGTCTATGTAAAAAAATATTTAAATATTTAAAAAAAATATGTGAATATGTAAGCAGAATGTATGCAAAATAACACTCTAACGTTTTTTTTTTCTATTTTGGTCAATTAAATAAGGGGTCAAGAATAAGATATAAAAAAATCATAGCTCACAATGAATGGTCAAGTAAGTTGCATTGTGGGATACAGAAGGTCATTCATATTCCTTACTACAGAAAATGCAAAGAGCACAAAGCACACATACTGTGCTACTTCTCTGCATATGGCTCTTGTGAAGCTGGTCTTTATGACTGATGGCTTCATTTTCATCTCTCTTCTGGTCATACGAGTGTTAATATTGACATATGAGACATTGATGTACCTGCTAATCTTCACTCCTCTCTTCTCTCCTCCCTCTCATTTCTCTCCTCTCTCTCTCTCTGAGTTGGCTGCGTATAAGAGGAAATCCATGTTGCATTTCTCAATCTTCTGTGCAGCAATATTCTAACAGTCTCTGTCCCTCTATCTCACAGACACACACGGACAACCTGTGTTTGATTAATTCAGCTTGAAACACGTATAAGTGAGACTATCACCACAGTCCAGATGTTCCACAGACCCTTTGTTTAGCCCAGCACACGCACACTAACACTATATAACAACACCTGCTTCCATCAATTTGCTGAATGATGCCGTTATTAAAAATGAAAGGGTGCAGTTTTTTCACCCCTTTATCTTTTTCTTGCACTCTGCTCTCTGAGACTATCACTGCGATATAAAGAAAGCTGATGTACCAATCCCAGACACAAAGATAACATCAGAGTCTGAGGTGAACATCAGAGGAAACACACACACACACACACACACTGACATACTGTAGGTAAGACATCGCCAGGTGTTTGGTTGCACTGAAATTAATTACATAGCTTTCTTTTTCAATATGCAGTTTTCAAAGAAGCTTTACTGCATGATAAAGAAGTTTCACCGTAACAAAGCATTCATAAACATTACATACACACACATAAAACACACAATAAAGGAAACAATATCAGGCTTTTGTACATGAAGATGTTGCTAGTATCCTTTCTTTTAACTGATTTTCCTAACCCTACAAGCGATTTTAATTTTTACAGTGTAAAAATATCCTATTAAAATGTATGGTTAAAAAAAACTGACTGCTGTGGCTGCCAGTAGACTTATTGTAAGAAAGAAGATTTTAGTGTTTCATGGTGGCATATTGTTGCCTGTATATTTATAACCTTATATAACTATAACCTTATAACAATTAATGAAAATATAAATATTTTCATTAATTGATTAAATGTTAATATACCTCCAACTATAAATATTTATAAATTTACAGTACAGACTGTATATATATATATATAGGCTTATATATCATTATACACACACATATAGTTTTTATTTATTTATTTATGTATGTATGTATGTAAGTTGACATTCTTGAGGCATCTTTTTTTTTAAGATTTAAGACATTGGACATACATTATATAAAAACGCTGTAATATAGGTAATGTCCTGTTTTGCAGCATAGGCCTACAACAAGAGCAATAGCTCACAAGTCTCTGCCCTTCTGCACCTTTTTCTTTACATTCAGGTCATTCTAACCTTTGGACCCTTTATAATAATCTCTTTTTCCTTCTATATATTCTATATTCTCTCTTGCAATGTCAAACCATACAAGCAAAGAGAAAATGAGAGAGAGTATGGGTACACTGGTTCATAAATAATACTCCAATCATGAGTCCATTTTATGGTCAAGCAGAAACAAAAGGGGGTCACAGGTACAGACGTAGATTTAGTATCCCATAAAGCCTGCAGCACAGTAGTTAGCAAATGTGAATTATTAGTTCAGTCAGAATGGGACACCAGCACCTCCCTGTACCACATCAACCCATTACTTACTGTAACCTGTGATCAAATATCTTGTACACACTGCGGAATTAAAACCATTTCTGAGCAGACACACTAACATTAAAGTCATTTTTCTTTGGTAGGGTTATTTCACCCTTGTTTGGAGTAACTGTGGTGAAAAAGGGTCCAGGCTGTGAGATTATCAGCAATCATATGTTTACAGAGAAAAAGAGCACCGGTTAAATGGTTGAAATGGATAAAATAATTGTGCACTTGTAATTTATATGTAGAGAGACTTAATTTTTTTAAAGAAAGATTCATTTCATTTCATTTAAAGAAATTACTATTTGAATTACTATTAATTACTATTTGAAGAAAATAAATCACTTCACAAAATCAAGTAGATGTGACTGGAAATGGATGGAAACAAAAATGTTCTAGTAACATCATGGTTTTTAATGTAACAAAATATAACAATGATAATTGCAGAAATTTCCTGTTAATTATATTTATGTTCTTAAATTATTTTAAAATACACTTTAACATGTTTTTCTTTCTTTCTTTTTCATCATATTTATGTAAAGCACTTTGAATTACCTTATCGCCTATTATTAAAATGTGTAGCTGTAAGCATTTTGTGTTTTGAGTATTTTTTTATTATTTTCTATTAAAGCATCTCAAATGATGAAATCTCATGAAATAATGAGTCAAGAATGAGATGCTAAAAATCACAGCTCACGCACATTGCACTGTGGGATACAGCACTGCTTAAAATCTTGTTGTATATGGCACATTTCATAAAACGTGACAATAAAACATTACCTGACAATACACAACTATCAAAAATCCATAGAGTTGAAAATGATACACAACAATGGTTTTGGTGTTACACAAACAGAGTCATGTTTCCTTGTTGAGAGAGTTATGACTCTGCACTTAAATCTCTATCCAAACAAAACAAAAAATCATTCACTGGAGCAAAAAGAGTGCAAATGCCAGTTGATCCCACATCTCAGAGGAAATCCACTGACAACAGTTCGTCTAAATACAGGTCTTGTGTGTTTCACGCTGTATGTGTTTGTGTTCTGTTGTCCTCGGCTGTCCCTCTGTAATCTGTCACATGCACAATTACAGAAAAAAACTGCACAAGATTACACAAAGACAAGTGGACCTACAATTTTTAGCGTGAAACAGAAACGCACCCACATAAATGAGTATTTGACAGCGTGTGTGTGTGTGTTTATGTGAGCCTGTGTGTTTGGAGTGCAGCTCTCACACAAGTGTGCACATGTCGAGGGCACATGCTTTTCCATTTGAGTCACTTTGAAATGCTTCTCCTTGATGAATTATTGATATCACAAAACCGAACCCACAAGGCAACACACATTATAATTGGTGAAGCAGCAGTGGATGGTGTGATTTACTGCAGTGTTAGTTGTGCATGTGTGGGGGAAAAGGATGCAATGTGCACCAGCGTGCATTTGAATTGATTTATTGCACGTCAATGCTCAATGCATGGCGACGTTGCTAGGTTTACTTTTTCATTCGGTCTTGTTTCTTTTTAAGTTGCCTTTCTTCTCACCTTCCTCACCTTTCCCAATTGCTTTACTCTTTTCATACCTATTCGTTTGCCTCAGGCTCTTCTCTACCCGATATCACACCTGAATCTTTCTCATCTTTGTCATTGCAGAATGAACTCTGAAGTCAGGACGTGCTATGCAGAGAGCGATAAAAATAGAACGACTGTCATTAGAAAGACAATGACGGAGAGGAGTAGTATATCCACAAAAGAATAAAAATCTGGCTCTTTTTCTGTGTGGTGAGGGGGGATAAGATAGTCAAGACTCCACATGTTTGTTTACACGAGTGGGTTGCACACAACAGGCTGCACTACCCCCTGTGTGTGTTGCAGACGGCCATCTCCCCTGTGCGCTTCAGCACACTAAAAGAGCAATTTCCATCTAAAAGAGCTTCACGGGTGGAACGTCTTTTTAAAGACGCGTCTTTTTAAAGATGTCGTACCATCTGTGTGTTTCTGGGTGCGGTCGTTACCTGGCGCCGGGTGATGGTCACGATCGCTGCCTCTCGTGTCTGGGCACGAAGCACGCGGAGGTGATGCCAATGTGCATTGGCTCGTTTAGTTTACACTCGAAGTAGATTGGTCTCTCTAAGCGAGATCCCAATTCGTCGGTCATCCGATGTGACGTCTCCGTTCCCTCCTTCAGGGAACGAGGGTTACCATACGTAACCGAGACGTTTTTTAACATGGATAATAATTAGAAATGTTTCTTGGGAATATTAGAATGATTTCTGAAGGATCATGTGACACTGAAGACCGGAGTATTCAGCTTTGTCATCACATTTCAAAATATTAATAAAACAGCTATTTTAAATTGTAATAATATTTCACAATATTACAGTTTTACTGTATTTTTGATCAAATAAATGCAGTCTTGATAGGACCCCAAACTTTTGAACGGTAGAGTAAATATATATAAAGTATCTTGTACAAAACGTCCCTTCCCAGTCCGTCTCTCCAGAGGACTGTCGAGGGGGATGGCAGTGCCCGTCTCTGTGCCTCCCGGGCTCAGTCTAAGTTTCATGATCTGATTCAGAAATACGATGAGATCAGTGGGCTTACTGTAGGAGATGACAAAGGAGAGGTAATGATATATGCTTTTGTGTACAGACACACACACACAGAGAGAGAGAGAGAGAGAGAGAGAGAGAGAGACCTTGAGAGACCAATATTAGCCTCTATGGGGTGTTCAGTACACCGTCCCACACCATCTGCCTGGCAGCAATGCGGGATATCTGATACAAAAGTCAATTTATCACAGACAATGAGGAAAGTGACAATAATGTCAATGTCCAATGACTTTATGATAATAATTAACTTCAGGTTGTATTAACATCAGTTATGTCATAAGCAGTACTTTTTCTTAACATCCATATGCTGTAAAAACTGATAATATCAGATGTTTTATTAAAATGATCGTTTCACTAACTGGATTGGCTTTACTTTCTTCTGGACACACTTAACATTTTTGATTATTTCCTCATTAGAAGAAGCACTTTGGCATTAACTAGGATATAGCCACTTGTTAAGCAATTAAGGTCTAAATGGTTATTTTGCACAGGCGCTCTCGGTCCCTGATGCTCTGGTGCTGTGGACGCACTAATTAAAGATACTTTCACACATCTGTGAGGTTTTACAAAGCTCATTATTGTAAAACAGCACAGTATCAAAGAGATGGGATATGAATAATGACAGAGCGGGATATGAATTGGCATAATTAGATGGTATGTAAACAGTGCAAAAAACTTGAGGATTCTCTATCAGGGGATTTAATCGTTAATGAGCGACATTCCACACCTCAGAACAGACAAAAAAATCTTAATGTGTTTATCATCTATTCACCCTCATGCTGTTTAGCTATGGACAGTGTTGCTCTTGCTAAAAACATTTTCGTTAATGGAAATAAAGCTGAAGTAAAATATTAGATGAAAAACATACTTTTTTTTTTTTAAATGAGAAATGTTGCTTTATAAAATAAGATAAAAATAAGTTGCAGTTGAAGTACTAAAATTACTAAGACTGCAATAAAAATACATTAAAGCTAAATAGCGATATTTTTCTATTCAATCTATTTTAATTGTTTCTATTTAACCTAAGAAAACTAAAAAAAAGGATTACACAATTACTAAAACTTGAACTAAAATGAAAATGAAAGCTTAAAATCTAAAAACAACAGCTAATTCAAAATATCACTAAATACTATATGAATAATATTAAAATAACACTGATTATGGAGAATGTTTTTAAAATTCCACAAAATATAATGCACACATGCTTAACCAAATTTACATTCATAAAAACTAATCCACACGCATAAAGAAATTCACAAAATTAGTTTTAAAAATGCAAGACAAATATGTACACAAAGTTTTGAGTGTTAAATTTACAAATTGTTAATTAAACATCATATACATTCAATAGCGTTTGTAAATAATAACCTGTTTCAATCGCATTGGATTTGCATGTGTGTATTTTGAGACTTTGTTCTTAATTCACATGTGGATCCATCATACTCTTTAGCCAATCAAATTAGAGCTTATCAACGATACATATTTGGCCACAGCCATATCACCCTGCAGCCCAAGACTGGTTGCCCACTGAAGCTAAGCAGGGCTGAGCCTGGTCAGTACCTGGATGGGAGACCTCTTGGGAAAACTAGGTTGCTGCTGGAAGAGGTGTTAGTGAGGCCAGCAGGGGGTGCTCACCCTGTGGTCTGTGTGGGTCCTAACGCCCCAGTGTAGTGACGGGGACACTATACTGTCAAAAAGCACCGTCTTTCGGATGAGACGTTAAACCGAGGTCCTGACTCTCTGTGGTCATTAAAAATCCCATGGCACTTCTCGTAAAGAGTAGGGGTGTATCCCCGGTGTCCTGGCCAAATTGCCCCCCTGGCCCTTGTCAATCATGGCCTCCTAATAATCCCCATCCACTTGATTGGCTCTATGACTTTCTCTCCTCTCCACCTGTAGCTGGTGTGTGGTGAGCGCACTGGCGCTGCTGTCCTGTGGCTGCCGTCGCATCATCCAAGTGGATGCTACACACTGGTGGTGGTTGAGGAGAGACCCCCCCACATGATTGTAAAGCGCTTTGGGTGTACAACAATACACAGTAAAGCGCTATATAAATGCATCATTCATTCATATTTGTTTTTCCATGTATCTTAAATTACACTTATTCTAAACAGGCCTGGTTGTCAACTATCAACCTATCAACTATACAGTTAAAAGTCATTTATACGAAATGGTATTTTATCTTGTAGTGGTTTTGTGAGTTGGTTTCAAACATCAGATTCATGTGTATGACTAAGAGTATGTAACTATATAAAGAGAGTAGATTAACTGAAAGCTTAAACTGTGTTTTAACTGAAAGCTTGAATTTAGGAGGTCTTCTTTGAAAATGTCCGGTTGGGGAAAGCTATAACATTTTATAATGACACATGCATTTTACTCCAAAAAGTCCTCTGAACACTGCCACTAAAACTCGGTGGCTTTGGGGAGAAACAACCAGAGACAGAGAAAATCAAAGGAGAATTAGTATAGTCTGTTGGCCAAAAATGAAACGCTTTGTGGCAATTTCCCCACTGACCTCTCTCCTCAGCAGCCGTACACATATGATTGTGGTGGTAATTGCAGCACCGGCGGCATGTCTCTCCTCAGACATGACAGTGAAGTAAGAGGATGGCCTGCTGCTACAGAGCTTTCAGACAGAACGTCTCCTTCTGGCCTCCCACTTTCACACAGACGGCCAGCGTGACAGCTCCTGCTCTTGAAAGCCGTACCACCATTGTGAGAGAATCTCCCACAGTGCTGACAACTCAAAAGCTTGCGTGTGTGGCAAAACCCAAACAGGTGAAACACTACAGGAAAAAGACTCGCCCGGTTGGGTCACATCGATTTACTCTTGTGAAACACATGATTTTACAGTTATATCGAGCAGGGGTCTAGAAAAGATGAATGGTCAGCATGCTACCTAGAAAATGATCTGAGGTTAGATCTGTGTTAGATGTTTCCTTGCATTATAATTTATCATTATCCCTTCAAGTAATATATTTTCATATCCTGATATCCTTTTTTTATTGCGGCGTCCCTAGTCAGGGCAGTATCATGTTTGTAAAGGACTTTGAGTTCATCCAACACTGACAAAGTCAAATAAATGAGAGCTTGTCACACACAGGGAAGCGACATGTTGTCAACACATCCTGCCAACAGCACAATTTTCACTGAGACTTTGGTTTCTGTTGCTCAGGCAACCCTTGAAAATAAAACTGCAACTTCTACAACTAGGAGGCTGTTTACAGTCCAAACTTGACATCTTTGACAGCTTGAGGCAACTAAAAACTCTCTGCTATAGCCTTTGCGGATTCCATCCACATTAAACCCCAAATACTGATTATTCAAAATTGAGCAAATATAACTGCCCTCAATTAACGGCATAGTTCACCCAAAAATTGCTGTTAATTTACTCACCATCAGGCCATCCAAGATGTAGGTGACTTATTTTCCTCAGAAGAATAGTAAAAAATATTTTTTTCTGAAACCATGGTCCAAGTCAACACACTTTGAGAGTCAAAAAGGCAACACAATCTATGGATTAGGTAATAATGTTGTAAATAATGTTCAGTTTCTTGCACACACTGATTGTTTCGCTTCAGACCTCAAAATATCGTCAGGAAGCACAGATATTAATTTTGTGTTGCCTGATATGCTTTTTTGACTCGCAAAGTGACAATAGTCATTGACTTGCATTTTATGAATCACCAAGGGACCATGGTTTCAGTTAAAATCTTCTTTACTGTTCAACCGAGGGTGAGAAAATTAACAGAAAATTGCAATTTTGGGGTGAACTATTCCTTTAAAGGGCACTTTTTTAGTTTAGAGATTCACAATATATCAGTGGCCATGTGCATTATATACAGGTGCATCTCAATAAATTAGAATGTCATGGAAAAGTTCATTTATTTCAGTAATTCAACTCAAATTGTGAAACTCGTGTATTAAATAAATTCAATACACACAGACTGAAGTAGTTTAAGTCTTTGGTTCTTTTAATTGTGATGATTGAGTTGAATTACTGAAATAAATGAACTTTTCCACGACATTCTAATTTATTGAGATGCACCTGTACTGTATGAAATGTTCATAATAAATGTAGTTTATTTTATGTTAATACTATTTATTATTATACAAGTGCATATATATGACAGTGCTGAATACCGTTCTGAGGATTCATTTTAGTAAAACAAGACTTGATTAATTTTAACAAGCTGTTTTTATTTACTATATGTTATATGTGTTTATTGTGTTTTATTTGATTTAAACTGTATTTTAATCTGCTTGACTACAATGGCTGGTTCCTCTGATATTAAAGAAACACAAGTCATTTAAGAGCAATATCATAAATACTGAGATATATAAATGGACTATTGTCAAAACACTCAAGATATAGCCCTAATGAATAGTGAGTTTTCTTCCTTTTTTGTTTTTTGTTTAAAAACACTGGCTCTCAATAGCTATATTTCCATTCAAAGTTGTGAATTCAACTCATGCACAAAATTAGAAAAACGCATAAAACTTTTGCGAATAAAGTTAAAGAATAAATTTTTCCATCCCATGTGTTCAATAAATTAAAATCATCACTTCCTGGGAAACTGGAGCAAAGTATCGATAATAAAAATGTTATTCTATGTTAGTACAATATAATCCCTCATTTGCAGCTGACCATGTCTCTTCTAACCTAAAGGACCTTTAACCTTCAGCTAATTGGCTGACAAGTTTAAATGTTGAGTGGCACAAGTTAAATTACAATGTCTGTACAGCTGACTATCACAGCAGAGGATTACCCAGCATCCTGCCGCTCCAAACACAGATTAGACGAACAAGGATTTGTCAAGATTAAAGCAGCAGATTTCAGTCGTTCTGCCCGAGCCAGAAGAATTAAATCCCCTCATTGGTTTGTGAAGACAGCCAGACAAGGAGTTTGGTGTTACTGCACCTGTACTGAACACATACTGTGCAGTATTCAAATACTGTATTAAAGAAGATAATTCTGAAACTGTAGCTTGTCAAGTCGGTAGTTTAAAAAATCAGCGAATCAGTCATCCAGATGTTGTCTCTAAGTGGCCAAATACATATAATTCTCAATAATAATTCTCTTGTCTTAACTCCTAACTATATAATTATTTACACACTACCTACAGTACAATGTCACATAACCTGTTACTTTTCTCAACAGAGGTGAGGATGACCAATCACAGTTGTTCATGATTACACAAAAGCACTTCATAGATATTGCAGGAGCGATTACTCATGTATATCCCATGTATTCAGAATTCATGGATTTAGGCAATCTTCTTTGGTACAAACGTCTAATAAAACTAATGGCATATTGTGTCATATGGATTTTGTGTCATGACACTGTGTGTGTGTTTACAGTGTGCCTACAGATGTGTTTCCTCTAATAAGTCTGTTGTGACATATTCAAGGGATGTTGGGACGCTTTGGACCTTCTTGTTGTCCGCTGGCTGAGTGGGAGGATTGATTTCATCATCAAAGTGTGTCAACGAGAACAGCCACAGGCTACCAGATAGAGTAGACAAGAGAGGAGTTTAAAAATATCACACATACACAATGGAAGTACCGTTATGCTTTCATATCACTGCAAAACAGCATTTAAAAAAAAAAAGTTAAATCTTTTGAGAGGTTTTCACAGAGTAAGCTGAATTAAGCTACAAATGAAAACATAAGATGACAAAATAGAGCTGAAAAAATAAGTCATGTGATGATAATTTATTGGTTTCAGAATTATATTGTTATTCTCAAAGAATTTAATTACCCACTAATATATTATTTTTAAAGCCTGTTCACACCAAGCACGATAACTATAAAGATAACTATAACAATAACTATATTAGCGTGCACACCAACAGACGATAATATTCTGTATATTATAAGCATGCTTGCAGTTATCTGCCATTTAAAAGTGCAAATTCATTAAACTTGTGGATGCTGATTGGCTGTCAATGTTTTTATTGTTCCTTAGCTGGAAAAATCATTCAGAAATTGATTCCAATAATGTCGTTCTTCTATATACTGTATATATATATATATGTATCTTAAAGCTTTTAATCCAATGGGTTACATGCCATTTCTTTGCTGTTTGTGAAATTTACTAGCAATATCTGAGTGAAAATTGTTTTAAACACCTATTTTTTTATGTGTATACTAATTCTTTTTTCATTATATTTTTTTATTTTCAAGAACAGTCTCTGCACTGGCTTTAGCACAGATATTTCTCATTGAATGAAGCAACTATTGCCTATCTATCTATCTATATATATCTATATATATATACAGGGCCTAAAATTAACACTCGCCAAGCGCCAAATGCGAGTAAAAATCGGTATATGTTATGGCGTCAGTCGCCAGTTGGCGGGTAAAACTTTTACTTAATATAACAATGCAATGTAGTGAGAACAACAGCCAGTTTTTAAAGAGATTCCCTCTTTCTGACATAAGCAAATAAAATAATCTTTTCCGAAGACCAGATCATCGTGATTAGCTGTTCTGTCATAAGCGACAAGAGAGAATCAAATAATAGGATACAAATGGCTGATAAGGTCAGAGCAGTGTGATAGCCCGCTTGGCCCTAGACACGGTTCTAATAACTTTTACCTGAGAAGATATTGCTGCTTCATTTCGGAAGATTAACTTTTCCCTTCTTTATTCTTCATAACCCGAGAATGTGGCGACACATACCTGGGGTTAGGCCGCCTAAACGGTGCAGTGAAGTAGGCTATAGTTTGAAAGGCTGCACGTTCGGCTGTACGCATACGCTGAGCCTCTTCAGACAGCGCACCAGTAGCGCTTCAACGGACGAAAACACATACAATTATGTCAAAATATGCGGTTTTGGCGAGTTACCTTGTAAATGTAGTAGGGGTGGGGGAAAAAATCGATACAGCATAGTATCGCGATATTTTCTGCGGCAATACTGTATCGATACACGGACGCCAAGTATCGATCTTTTATTATACTATTTGGTAGAATAATAAAATCAATTTCTTTACAATCCACTAGATGGTGGTGTTGAGTTTTTTCTGGTGAGGTCAGCTGGGTCACCTTCAGCATGCAGTAAGTTAGTAAAATAAAGAGGGCGGCATCGTGGAAAGTTATCAGGAAAGCCCCGTCCGCGTTTAAATTGGATGTATGGACTTACTTCGATTTTGTAAACAAGGAGGGGATGTAAGTAGGGATGCACCGAAAATATAGGCTACATATAATAATAATAATAATAA
>NW_015536493.1:719499-720819 GCF_001515605.1 Sinocyclocheilus anshuiensis | reverse complement strand
ATTTCGGTGCATCCCTAGATGTAAGACTACATGTTTTATTTAATTTAATTTAAATTTAACAGTAATTTACTTTCAAATGCCCCAATTGCTGAAGGGTCTGCACAACTTTTTTGTACAATTTCAAGTTGCACTGTTCAAAATACCTGTAGTAGCACAGCAGTGCATACCTGTTTACATTTAATTAAGGTGGATTAGATTAGACTGTAATACAAATAGTTGAGTTTGCCAGGTCCATACAACATTTATGACAGGTTTTCATGAAAGTGTTAGTTTGGTCAGTTTGTCTGCTTGACAATCCCATTTTGCACTGCAACAATAAAACTGAAATGAGATAAACAAACTGAGAAATGTTTCTTTTTAGTTAAAACAGATGTTGTCAAAGTTTTCCTTGGGGACATAATTTGAAGTTGGAAAAAGGTAATAAATTTCAATATATATTGCAGAATATCGCAATATATTTAAAATCACAATAATATTGTATCGTGACACAAGTATCGTGATAATATCGTATCGTGAGGCCTCTGGTGATTCCCACCCCTAAAATGTAGTCTTAAATGACTTATAAAGTCTTAAATGACCATAAAGAGTTTGGAGAAAATAGGATATGTGTCAGATCCGCGTCATCAGGTTTTAAAGAGACAGCACTGCTTTTAAAGTAAAACCTGCTAAAGTCTGTGATTGATGTAAATCAAAGAACAAAAGAAAAAGAGAAATCACTCGACTGCTCTAGTCGCTGATTAACTTTTGTAGCTTGAATAAAGATTAATCTGTATAGTTTATGCATATACAATTTATAGTTTATGTGAAGATTGTTTTAAAATCACTTAATATTTCAGAGCCTATTAAATGTTAAAAATAATGGCTTTCAATTATACTGTGAGGTTGAATGGCTATAAATAATAGGGAAAAATTCATTTAATAAAGACACCTGTAGCAGTATTGGTATTAGGAAATGTTTCTTTTTAGTTAAAACAGATGTTGTCAAAGTTTTCCTTGGGGACATAATTTGAAGTTGGAAAAAGGTAATAAATTTCAATTAAACACTTTTAAATAGACTGCAGCAATCATATTTTGCCACACATTCTTTTGTTTAGTTCAGAATCGTGGGAGAATTGTGATCTCTATTTCAGACAAAAAAAAACGTGATTCTCAATTTATCCAGAATCGTGCAGCTCTAGTCCTGTGTTTTTTTTTTTTTTGTACTTGAGTGCAATAAATTTTGGTTGAAAAAATGAGAATCGTGTAAGAGAATCGTGATCTCAATTCCCATGGAGAAAAATCGTGATTCACATTTTAGCAAGAATCGTGCAGCCCTACTGC
>NW_015536493.1:718201-719451 GCF_001515605.1 Sinocyclocheilus anshuiensis | reverse complement strand
TTAGGGTTGTGACGGTGAGGAAATTTTCCCACCGGTTAATCGACATGTGACAACACCGGTAATACCAGTATCACTGTTGGGGTGGGGGTGTTAGTTCGATTGAGTTTCCCTCTTTTCTTCGCTTTCAAATGGCTGGCTAAATGATTTTTGTTACTATAGATAAATCAAAGCGACGGTGGGGGGCGGTATAACCAAAAACACTGTCTATTGCAGCAAGCCTAATTTGTATCAATACTTCATTAATAATAGGCTACTTAGTAAAAAGATGCCATTAAAAACACATTTAAAATATACTATCTTTATGTTGTTTCTACATTCATTTGTAGTTTCAATTAGAGCTGCACGATTAATCGTTAAAAGATCGCAATCTCGATTCAGACAACCACACGATCTCATTTCTAAATGACAACGATTCTCCCGTGTCTATTTGTAGCTTGAATAAAGATTAATCTGTATAGTTTATGCATATACAATTTATAGTTTGTGAAAATTGTTTTAAAATCACTTAATATTTCAGATCCTATTAAATGTTAAAAATAATGGCTTTCAATTATACTGTAATGTTGAATGGCTATAATTAATAGGTAAAATTGAGGGAAAATGTATTTAATAGAGACACCAGTAGCAGTATCAATACTTCATTAATAATATACTACTTAGGAAAAAGATGCCATTTAAACATATTTAGAATATACTATATTTATGTTGTTTCTACATTAATTTGGAGGTTCAATGTGAAATTGTGACTATAAATATGCGATTAATCATGATTAATTACAGAAAAATGTGATAATTTTTTTCATCGATTGACAGAAAGCACTAATGTTTCCGATTTCAATTTAATTTCTAATTTTATAGGTCCCCCCAGAAAGAGATCGGGACGGCCCCCACCCCCTTGGCCCCCTTCAAATTTTCAATTCAATAATCCGGCCCTCAAACAAAGCTAATTGAATAGCCCTGATCTAATCCATTAACATGGGTGCGGAAAAAATATGCACCACATACACACTGCAAACCGAGTATGTGTGAAACAGGCGTAACACGATGGCCTGCTCCGTTTGCCAAAAACATGCAAAGGACAAGAATCACAACGTTTTTTAGGGACAAAAAAAATCTATAAATCTGTTTGTTGATTTTTATTTTTTTTTTTGTAAGTAAAGTAAAGGACAAATTACATTGTAAATATGTTTAGTCATTGTAGTAGTAATGACTGCCTGTTTTTGCAAAAAGAGTTTCATGGCCGGTAAAAA
>NW_015536493.1:710093-718121 GCF_001515605.1 Sinocyclocheilus anshuiensis | reverse complement strand
CTGCAGCAATAATATTTTGCCACACATTATTTTGTTTAGTTCAGAATCGTGGGAGAATCATGATCTCTATTTGAGACAAAAAAAAAATGTGATTCTCAATTTATCCAGAATCATGCAGCTCTAGTCCTGTGTTTTTTTTTGTACTTGAGTGCAATAAATTTTGGTTGAAAAAATGAGAATCGTGTAAGAGAATCGTGATCTCAATTCCCATGGAGAAAAATCGTGATTCACATTTTAGCAAGAATCGTGCAGCCCTAGTTTCAATGTGTAATTATGACAATATAAATATGTGATTAATCATGATTAATTACAGAAAAATGTGTGATTTTTTTTTTATCGATTGACAGACAGCACTAATGTTAACCTTTTATAGATTTTAGATTTCAAATGTAGTAGTAATGACTGTCTGTTTTTGCAAAAAGAGTTTCATGGCCGGTAAAAAAAAAATTTGGCCGGTAAATTTATATCACATCACCGGCTATTGGCAGGTGTTACAAAAAGTTAGTTTTAGGCCCTGTATATACATATATATATATATATATATATATATATATATCTCTCAAACATAACTGAAATAAATAAGATAACACCGGGTGAAATTTAACATAAATAAACTGAAGTTAAGACAAAATGATCTTTAGCTCAATTTAATTAACTAAATAACAAGCAGTGGGTTTTTTCCACCGGAAAATCTCTGCATTCTTGAAACTTCCACGTTTCTACAGGAAAACAATTCTTTAAGCCCACAGTCTCACACACACACTCAGTCTCACCGTAGCTCCTCTCTGACAGCACATGTTTGTTTGTGCATGTGGGTTAACGCTGATCAAGGGATTTCCAGACATGATGAAAGAGCTTTAAAATGGTTGTGAAAACAGTTCACCGTGTCTACAGACACACAAACATGTGATTTGAGCGTGCTGGATAATTGAGGTGAGTGTAGGATGAGAATGTGTTGTCAACGAGTATGTACGTGTTAAGAGCTGATATGAGTGGCTGTGTGTATGTGGGAAGTGTTTAATGAAAGCCCTCACTGAAGTGGGGCCAGGTGATACTTGGATGGTGGTGCTTAACCAGTGAGCTATGATGGCTGATGACAGGAAAGGATCAACTCAATATATATGTACGTGAGGTATAGGAGTAATGTGTCATTTGAACACAAACTTTAAACATGCAATGTAGTGTGACATATACTACAGCTTGAAGAAAACTGTTGAATACTATTCTATTTCACATACTATATTTTAAGAAGTATATTTGTATATTTTACATACAACATACAGTTAAGTCTAGAGCAGGAAAAAATTTAACTGCATAATTTGCTGCTGAATAAAAGTATGGATTTATTAAAAATCAAAACAAAACATTACTGACCCCAAACATTAGTGTATTTCCTTTGAAAATGTCCATGAATTTGGAAAAAAAAAAAAGATTCCAAAACGGAAGCATTTTGATTAGTGTTTTGAGATCTACTGTACACTGCTATGTAAATAGTTAACATCTCCTCGCACTCTTAAAAACCTTTTCTTAATCTTGCTGACCTCATATTCAGACTCTTCCTAACTGCAATAATATTCCTCATTTAGTGCATGTTCAGCTCAGTTTGTGATCTGTATTTGTGAATACTGAGTGTTTCCTTGCCTGAACTCTATGGACCCTCAAAATATGTGCACATTTTAGGAAAAGGGGGAAATGATGCTAGGATGCTGTTGCCATGGCATCACTGTCAATCACTGCAGTCCCAACGGTAGCCGCACATTGACCCTAGCTGATCCTTTCTCTTGAAACTGACAGAATGTATGAGAGAAGAGGGAATGAGGCCAAAGGGAAGGATGGTGCGTAGGAAGTACCTTTTATTTGAATCACTTTCATTGAACAGATCTCACCCTGTTTTTGGGTCCTTCAGCGGTGAAGTTGATAAAAGCTGGAATGTGGATTATGGGATGTGTCCTTAAAATATATCCAACAAAACCATTAAAAATGCATAGCAGTGTCGCTCTCAGATGAGGAGTGCTATACTGTATGTAGGTCATGTAGTAGTAATGACTGTCTGTTTTTGCAAAAAGAGTTTCATGGCCGGTAAAAAAAAAATTTGGCCGGTAAATTTATATCACATCACCGGCTATTGGCAGGTGTTACAAAAAGTTAGTTTTAGGCCCTGTATATACATATATATATATATATATATATATATATATATCTCTCAAACATAACTGAAATAAATAAGATAACACCGGGTGAAATTTAACATAAATAAACTGAAGTTAAGACAAAATGATCTTTAGCTCAATTTAATTAACTAAATAACAAGCAGTGGGTTTTTTCCACCGGAAAATCTCTGCATTCTTGAAACTTCCACGTTTCTACAGGAAAACAATTCTTTAAGCCCACAGTCTCACACACACACTCAGTCTCACCGTAGCTCCTCTCTGACAGCACATGTTTGTTTGTGCATGTGGGTTAACGCTGATCAAGGGATTTCCAGACATGATGAAAGAGCTTTAAAATGGTTGTGAAAACAGTTCACCGTGTCTACAGACACACAAACATGTGATTTGAGCGTGCTGGATAATTGAGGTGAGTGTAGGATGAGAATGTGTTGTCAACGAGTATGTACGTGTTAAGAGCTGATATGAGTGGCTGTGTGTATGTGGGAAGTGTTTAATGAAAGCCCTCACTGAAGTGGGGCCAGGTGATACTTGGATGGTGGTGCTTAACCAGTGAGCTATGATGGCTGATGACAGGAAAGGATCAACTCAATATATATGTACGTGAGGTATAGGAGTAATGTGTCATTTGAACACAAACTTTAAACATGCAATGTAGTGTGACATATACTACAGCTTGAAGAAAACTGTTGAATACTATTCTATTTCACATACTATATTTTAAGAAGTATATTTGTATATTTTACATACAACATACAGTTAAGTCTAGAGCAGGAAAAAATTTAACTGCATAATTTGCTGCTGAATAAAAGTATGGATTTATTAAAAATCAAAACAAAACATTACTGACCCCAAACATTAGTGTATTTCCTTTGAAAATGTCCATGAATTTGGAAAAAAAAAAAAGATTCCAAAACGGAAGCATTTTGATTAGTGTTTTGAGATCTACTGTACACTGCTATGTAAATAGTTAACATCTCCTCGCACTCTTAAAAACCTTTTCTTAATCTTGCTGACCTCATATTCAGACTCTTCCTAACTGCAATAATATTCCTCATTTAGTGCATGTTCAGCTCAGTTTGTGATCTGTATTTGTGAATACTGAGTGTTTCCTTGCCTGAACTCTATGGACCCTCAAAATATGTGCACATTTTAGGAAAAGGGGGAAATGATGCTAGGATGCTGTTGCCATGGCATCACTGTCAATCACTGCAGTCCCAACGGTAGCCGCACATTGACCCTAGCTGATCCTTTCTCTTGAAACTGACAGAATGTATGAGAGAAGAGGGAATGAGGCCAAAGGGAAGGATGGTGCGTAGGAAGTACCTTTTATTTGAATCACTTTCATTGAACAGATCTCACCCTGTTTTTGGGTCCTTCAGCGGTGAAGTTGATAAAAGCTGGAATGTGGATTATGGGATGTGTCCTTAAAATATATCCAACAAAACCATTAAAAATGCATAGCAGTGTCGCTCTCAGATGAGGAGTGCTATACTGTATGTAGGTCAGCTGTATTGTGGATGTATGTATTTCACAGCGAGAAGCGTCTGAATTCCTCACTGTGCTCTTTGTTTACAGCCGAGCAGGTTTGATCAGCTCCATGACTCTCAGTATTGATCAGATCAATCAAACAGTATGTGGGCCAAATGTATGTCTACTGACCACTCAGTGATAAAGATTCTGGCCATGCAACCAGAGCACAGACTACGAAAGCTGAGTATTTCACATCAAAACAAAACAATTTCATCATGTATTATACTGTATGTCGCTATGACATCAGCTGGTAGAAAAAATGTCCTATGGGTTTGGAAATTGGAATGACATAACATTTAGTAAATGGGTCAATACTATATAAGAAAAGAAACCATGGCAAGCTCTTAGAAATGTACTCCTTGTATTTACGTTGATTTCAAACGGTTTCAAAAAACTTTTCAAGAAAAGTTTCAGTTTAAAGACTGAAAATACTAAAATTGTAACCATCAAGTAAAAATAAAACATTTTGATTACAATTAACAATCTTGATGTTTTATTTTCAAAAAGTATATATTTTCTAATATAATATAATATAATATAATAATTATTTCCTTTTTTCGTCCTGCATATTTGTTTTGAACATGATGTTTTGGCGGACAAGTTTTTCAAATATTAAATAAATGTGATTAACTAAGCCCTAAAAAACAACAAAATTATTTTAATTTAAAACATGTCCATCAAAAATAAGTGTTTTCAAGCATCTACTTTTACAAGTACATATTTTGTTAATTTGACAGACATTGAAACCTTCCTTTGAACATAAAACACAACACAATGCAATCTGTAATTCACGCATTGTACAATTAATAGAGAAAATTAGCACATTAACGTGGTATACTGAGCCATATTTTTTACAGACTTTTCTAAGAGTCTAGATAGGATTAATAAAATAAGTATCAGGTCACTAGCCCAAATTAAAGAAATTTTTTGGCCAAACTAAATTTCTACATCCTGCCCCCAAATTCAATTCTGGCACTTTCCTTCAAGCAGCACCAAAAAGAAATTAAAAAAATATCAATCTCTGTTTCCACAATAGCTCAGACTAAACAATCTCTTTATCCCAAATCAAAACATGATTAAATGGCAAGAAGTCCAGAAGATCCATCCATACACAATTTTCAGTCTCACCATGAGTGAAGTGCCATCAAAATCCATCCATCCAGTGTCCTATGACAAAGAGAGGATGCAACCCATGTATCAGTCGATTAAGACTTCTCTCTTCGTGCCATTTCCTTCCTGTGTGTGTGTTTGAGCGAGAGAGAGAGAGAGAGAGAGAGAGAGTGTGATCTGTATTTGTGAATACTGAGTGTTTCCTTGCCTGAACTCTATGGACCCTCAAAATATGTGCACATTTTAGGAAAAGGGGGAAATGATGCTAGGATGCTGTTGCCATGGCATCACTGTCAATCACTGCAGTCCCAACGGTAGCCGCACATTGACCCTTGCTGATCCTTGCTCTTGAAACTGACAGAATGTATGAGAGAAGAGGGAATGAGGCCAAAGGGAAGGATGGTGCGTAGGAAGTACCTTTTATTTGAATCACTTTCATTGAACAGATCTCACCCTGTTTTTGGGTCCTTCAGCGGTGAAGTTGATAAAAGCTGGAATGTGGATTATGGGATGTGTCCTTAAAATATATCCAACAAAACCATTAAAAATGCATAGCAGTGTCGCTCTCAGATGAGGAGTGCTATACTGTATGTAGGTCAGCTGTATTGTGGATGTATGTATTTCACAGCGAGAAGCGTCTGAATTCCTCACTGTGCTCTTTGTTTACAGCCGAGCAGGTTTGATCAGCTCCATGACTCTCAGTATTGATCAGATCAATCAAACAGTATGTGGGCCAAATGTATGTCTACTGACCACTCAGTGATAAAGATTCTGGCCATGCAACCAGAGCACAGACTACGAAAGCTGAGTATTTCACATCAAAACAAAACAATTTCATCATGTATTATACTGTATGTCGCTATGACATCAGCTGGTAGAAAAAATGTCCTATGGGTTTGGAAATTGGAATGACATAACATTTAGTAAATGGGTCAATACTATATAAGAAAAGAAACCATGGCAAGCTCTTAGAAATGTACTCCTTGTATTTACGTTGATTTCAAACGGTTTCAAAAAACTTTTCAAGAAAAGTTTCAGTTTAAAGACTGAAAATACTAAAATTGTAACCATCAAGTAAAAATAAAACATTTTGATTACAATTAACAATCTTGATGTTTTATTTTCAAAAAGTATATATTTTCTAATATAATATAATATAATATAATAATTATTTCCTTTTTTCGTCCTGCATATTTGTTTTGAACATGATGTTTTGGCGGACAAGTTTTTCAAATATTAAATAAATGTGATTAACTAAGCCCTAAAAAACAACAAAATTATTTTAATTTAAAACATGTCCATCAAAAATAAGTGTTTTCAAGCATCTACTTTTACAAGTACATATTTTGTTAATTTGACAGACATTGAAACCTTCCTTTGAACATAAAACACAACACAATGCAATCTGTAATTCACGCATTGTACAATTAATAGAGAAAATTAGCACATTAACGTGGTATACTGAGCCATATTTTTTACAGACTTTTCTAAGAGTCTAGATAGGATTAATAAAATAAGTATCAGGTCACTAGCCCAAATTAAAGAAATTTTTTGGCCAAACTAAATTTCTACATCCTGCCCCCAAATTCAATTCTGGCACTTTCCTTCAAGCAGCACCAAAAAGAAATTAAAAAAATATCAATCTCTGTTTCCACAATAGCTCAGACTAAACAATCTCTTTATCCCAAATCAAAACATGATTAAATGGCAAGAAGTCCAGAAGATCCATCCATACACAATTTTCAGTCTCACCATGAGTGAAGTGCCATCAAAATCCATCCATCCAGTGTCCTATGACAAAGAGAGGATGCAACCCATGTATCAGTCGATTAAGACTTCTCTCTTTGTGCCATTTCCTTCCTGTGTGTGTGTTTGAGCGAGAGAGAGAGAGAGAGAGAGAGAGAGAGAGAGAGAATCACTTCACACCATGTTGCATGCTCTAATAAAATCATCTCCTCCATTTACAAATCACCTGCTGGTCCAACTCACAGCCAGCTCCAGACACACACACTCACCAGCTTCACCTGTGTGTCTTGTGTTCAGGCTTTTAAATATCAGACTTTACAGAGATACACACTTCCTCTGTGGCTCCACGCTGTGTTAGTGCACAGAGAGCTGAAAATACAAATGAGGAGCAGTAGCAGAGCTTTTAACACCAATAATATAAAAAAATAGACACACACCAACACAAATGCTCTTATCATCTCAGTAAGCTCCATTAGCCACCTCTCAGACTTCCCTCTGAAGTGTAATACAGTCTCCAGAAAGTCTGTCTTTCCTGTTCAGACACTAAAAACAAAATTTATGTTGTTTCTCCTTCTCAGAGTAAGCTCTTTTTATCTATTCCTGTTCCAAACTGTCTAAATCTATCAACTATCACAATGCACATCTTCAGACTGCTTGATCAAAGGCAACAGTAAGTTCAGCAGAAGAGCGCCAAGTTTAGAAGTTCACTATTTCTGCTGAAAAACACATATAAGATTCAGATGAGGGCTGTCAATTGACTTTTCAATTGTTATGAAATGCATTTTTATTTTAATTATTTTAGAACGTTTCCTGAGGTGTACTTATAATCTAAAAAAAAGAGTCATAATTTAGATAAAAATTATCAGCTTCTACCCTTAATTTAGCTCTCTGATTTGAACGCTCCATTGGAGGGGTATTTTATTTTTGCTGACAGACTATACTGTAAATGCCCACTGCTATGATTGACTAACATCTTTACATGTGCAACGCAAAAAAAAAAACACATAATTTATGCGTTTAAACCATTTTTAAACCATGCTTCTGGCCAAAATACCATAGTCCATAATCCATAATAATGCTTCTTCCAGTGAAAAAGTCCATCCCCTGCTGTCCTCTCACATTCAGTTAAGCAAAATATTTTTTTTAGAACTGTTTTGCTTGTAAACGATGCTTGTATCTGTGCATATTCCTTATTTAGACAAGACAACTTTTTCACTGGAGAGAGAAATAGTATGGATTGAGAACTCATATTTTAGCCAACAACAAAAGAAATTAAGAATGTCTTAATGAATTCGTTATTACAAAATTTCACAAGATGGTAATTGATGGACTGTAATTCTGTAGATTAGTCATTACATTTCCAGCAATTTCAGAAAAAAATTCTGGAAAAAAAAAAAAACAGCTTAAACCAGCCTAACGTAGTTTCCATGTCTAGCTAACCAGGCCAGTCTAATCTATTTTCTCAGCAGGA
>NW_015536493.1:696186-709873 GCF_001515605.1 Sinocyclocheilus anshuiensis | reverse complement strand
CAGGAATATTAGGTCTGAATCTTGTATTTGTCTGCAGAATGCTTATGTAATCATCTGAGAGTATACTTATATCAGAATGACCTTGCTTTATTCCGAGAACTTTATAACTTACAGGTATTGAAAGTCTTTGCCTGTTTTTAGGCCAGAAAGATTACAGTGGCTGATGGAAAACAAAAAAAACACACACATCTTCTTTGTTCTATGCCTACATCTGTTTCAACCACCATCCTTTAAAGTTACCATGAAATCGAAATTCACAATTTTTATGTTTTATGGAATATTGCAGTGTTTATGAGTACATGAGTTTGCAGTAATATTTTATATATATTTTAAGTAATATATTTTTCTTGTCCAAGAAGCTGTTGAACTCAAAACATTTAAAAATACATTTAAAATGTACAGTCTGGTAAAAAAAAAATGGCTATGCTGGCCAACTGGCTAGACAAGAACCAAACCAACACAAAATTTTAACCTGCTGAAATTTTCCTGGAAATTTTTGTTAATAGTATACTATTGATTCGGCTAATAGTTTAGTAATAGTATATGATAGTATAGAAGACTAGATTACTATTGGCTCATATATTGTGAAGGGTCAGTACATATGGGAGTGTCCCATACAACAGTCCTGCAAACAGTGGCACTGGAAAACCTCACCGTCACTCAAAATTCAAGGATGAGTTGTTGGGACCTCCTCTCTGGTGTACCCGCAGCTGTGAACTCGTGCTGTCAGTCATCATGTATGGTACTAATGCTGTCATCTCATCTCATGTGCACACTAGAGACCAGATGTTATTCTGCTGTCATAATGACCAGAGCTGTCAAAGAGGAACAGCAATCTATTAGGGACACAGACAGTAACTTACACATCACGTTTACAATTTGAACCCTACGAGTAT
This sequence comes from Sinocyclocheilus anshuiensis, assembly GCF_001515605.1. Taxonomy (NCBI): domain Eukaryota; kingdom Metazoa; phylum Chordata; class Actinopteri; order Cypriniformes; family Cyprinidae; genus Sinocyclocheilus; species Sinocyclocheilus anshuiensis. The sequence goes on along the minus strand of NW_015536493.1, from coordinate 708,977 downwards.
TTATATTCATAGTTCACGAGTTAGTTAATAGGATACAATCACCTTTTTTGCTTGATAATCCAAAAGCAAAGCTCAAAACTCAATGAGTGAATGGCTTCTCCACAAAATGCTTCCCTATCATGTGGCAGCCATAAAATAACCGGTGCAGAAATGAGAAAAAGGTGCAGTATCCGAGGTGCGGAGATTTCTGCTGAGTCCCTCGGAGCATGAAAGATTTAGAGGAACGCAATGGTGGAGGACTGACAGTCTGTTATTTATAGAGCTGTGCACTGATAGAACACGGTCAGCCCCTGCACCATCATATCACTCCCAGCACTGCCATCAAGAGTTAACACTGCTAACACAGCTGCTACGCCAGCTCAACAGATTCAGTGTGGAGGTAAAGAAACACAGCGATGGGTCTAAGAGCACAACACAGTGCAAACCTACAGCATTTCTAACTGGGAAAGAGGGAATAAAGGTAGTTAGTTTCTCAAGAAGCCAAGTCTTTGCATATACAGACCTCTTTGTTGTATCCTGCCTGCTTGTTTCTAGTGTTAATCAACTAAAAAATTCAAATAAGAACAGTAACAAACTCCTCCACTTGTGCAAAGGGCTGTGGGCAATATTTGCCAATGCACAAAAGCACATGTCAAAAATACACAGGAAACCATATGCCATCTGGGCACCTTTCAAATGCTATTTTCAACGTACTGTGGATTTGGGATGGGCCAATGATGGGCCAAATCTAATTTTGTGCACTATGTAGAGCGGAGAGCATGGGAATTGATATGTAAATCATGTTACACTAAAACAAACTGTAGATGAACCCACTGTTGTTGCTGGATTCAAAATATTGGGTTATTCCTAAATAACTGGTCTATATTTAATTCCCTTTGAAATGATTGGCATCAGATAACTGTGCTTGATTGGCCATTCTGCATATACTGTATATACTAGTCAACATTTGAAGTGGATCAAAACCTTTCATCAAAGTTGTCCTAAAACCTAAAACCAAAATGCGTTCTTGTCTTAGGACAACTTTGATTAACTTTTTTGATCCAATTCAAATGTTGACTACTGTATATCGACTCACTGGCCACTTTATTAGGTACACTGGTAACACTTTAGTATAGGAACCAATTCTCACTATTAACTAGTCAATTATTAACATGCCTATTATTAACATATTGGCTGTTTATTAATACATATAAAGTACATTTTCTGCATGACCATATTCTACATCCCTAATCCTACCCAGTACCTGAACTTAACAACTCCCTTACTAACTATTATAAGCAGCAAATTTGGAGTTTATGAACTCAACTCAATGAATTTAGGCATGCAGATATGGTCAAGATGATCTGCCTTCTGAAGTTCAAACTAAGCATCAGAATGGAAAAGGAAGGTGATTTAAGTGACTTCAGAAACTGCTGATCTACTGGGAATTTCATGCATTTCATCTCTAGGGTTTGCAGAGAAAGGTTCAAAAATTTTGCTGACCATGTCCATACCTTCATGACATGAGAACTGGCATAAACATGAACAATCAGCTAATTTTGCATTACATTATTGTTTTAACTGGTTGGAGTATTTATTAACATAGCGCTTCTGCTTACAGTTGTATTCTGGCCGCAATCAATAAAGTCCAAACATCACGTACATCAGCAATCCTATTACCACTGCCATATTCTCATCCACAAACATGTACACAAACAGAATAAACAAACAGCACACACAGCCCTGCTAAGCCACTGATGCTGCCTTATAGAGTGTCAACTGTCTTTCCTGAAGATGAGTGAGGGGGAAGACAGGGACTTTTGGGACAGGAGAATAGGATACATCGCAAACTAAAAGAGAAGTCATGCATACAGACTCAAAAATGAACAGAAAGGGATGAGAGGCAGAAGAAGTGAGGCACAAAGACAGACAACACAAGATGACTGATGATTTGAGTAGGAGAGAAAATAAAATGTAAGAATAATTCCAGTGAAACAAAGGAAATGGTGTGGGACATATTGTGAAAATTATAATTTTAAGGCAAGAAGAATTATGTTCAGAGAAAGGGTGAAGCAAAGGATAGACAAGGAGAGATAGGGATGGTCTCTAGGCTCCCAGTGCAGTGAGCTCCAGGCACCAGAAGTGAGATGTGACTGAATACATTACAGTCAAACAAGGGGAATGCATATCATAACTCAACTGGCGCGGTCATCTGCCTCTCAGTCTTTCTCTGCACACATTCGCACAAGCCAATTAGTCATCCATAGTATGATGAAACATGAGCTAAGCTAGCCAAACAAATGGATGCAAACAGCCTTAATTCACACACGCTTTAACAACCGTGTCACCATTGGACAGTCGCTCATCGTATTCCCCCGAATGTGTTTGTGTTATGGTTTGGACTGCGGCTCCAGTTGCATGCATGACGAAACAAACCTGCAACAACTTGAACCGCAAACAAGAAACCAACGACAACCATAACTCAAGACTTTCAAAGAGAGAGAGTTGAGATAAGAGAGAAGTGAGGAAGCCAGCTACTGTATCAGTCACTCTCTCTGTCCCTCTCAAATACACTTCAGTATGTAGTATGTTACTGTGCACAGTATGATAATTTTCCAACCCAGAAACATACAAATATTTGTGCCTGTGGCGACATTTTTGCAAAAATTATAATATATGTTGCTTTTTGCACGTTTCATGGCAGTTTCAAAGTGAAATGCCCAGTGAGTGGCGCTAAAAAGCACATTCAGTTATCCCCGAATATGAATATGCCAACATTTTTTACATTTGGTTCATACACGTACAGGATCATAGCAGTTCAGAAATTAAATGTCGGTGAGTGGCGTTAAAAGGTTAATGTTTTAAAATATCGTACCCCCTACACTACCCCCAGCCTAAACCTAACTAATAGTGTCAACAAAAGCAAATGTGAGATAAAAATACATTTACTGAAGCAACCATGCCATTTTTTGCCGGCTTCTACATGTTTTTGTCAAATTGTGTTTTACAAGACTTGTACCCTAGCGCTCGTATCAGGTGAGCTACCGAACAAGTTTACCATGTCAGAAAATCAAATACATATGGAGCTGGTTATGCGATGCAAACATTAAAATGTATTTGTTTATAAATCATGCACTGTGGTAAAAGTGTTCTGAGGTCATTTTGTAATGCAACATAGTTTTATGGATGGGGGTTTGTCTGCGTTGGGCCCCCTCTCTGGTCAGGGCCCTTGGAGTTGTCTTAAATGCAAGCAAATTAAACATTTTGATAATAAACTAGTTTAATAGAATGCAATGGCATTTAATACAATAATTAATACAATAGTTTGTGTTTTGATTCTAATTTTGTATATTTTAGGCAGTATATACTGTGCAGTATTCAATCAGAAAGTACAATAGAATTCCATTACAAAATTACCCAAAAATTCTGAGTGTGAGTGATATTTCCCTGGATGCCTTTCGTTAACACGTCAGATGTCTCAAAAAAGTGATCAATGTTTAAGAAACCAATTTATGGCTCAGGTTACTGCCTGAATAAACCTGCACGCAAATACTGGCCATAGAGATGAATGGGAATGCTAATGGATAGATCTTTCCATTTAATACAGACCTTGTCATACACATTGTCTCTTACACATACACATACACAAACGTACACAATTACTTTTCTCCTCTATGTGTGAGCTCAGCCATGCACAGCAGGAGCAAACTCAATGAATAACTCCCGTCTCATTACGAATATCCCATGGCCCTCATTACCTTTGTCTGAGATATTCAAAGAAACTGCTTTTCCGCCAATCAGTCTGACTGCCAGAGCCTCTTTAATGTCTGACTGTGATGTCACCAATGTCTGATTGGATGACACTTACTGTAGGAAGGTTCGACTGATACAGTTCATACTGGTGTTTAACTGGTGTGTTTGCAGGAAAACAACTTGTTCTGAATGTAGAATAAGATCAAATCAGTCCTCAAGCACCAACCTCAGTCCTGCAGTGATGTTTATGAAAGTCTGAACTGGTCGTATGTTCATGTAGCTGTGCGTTTCTGTGGGCCCTGGGGAGAGCTGACACCGCAGCCCACATTCTCCTCGGCATAACGACACTCTTTTAAGAGCGATGGAGCAGAGGCAGAAAGATCAGTGTCTTTTTACTCTTTATTTCCAGAGAGATTAACCAAAAGAGGAAGGCCAACTGAAGTGGGGAAAAAGAGTGGGAAGAACAACTCACACTGTGAGAGAGAAATATTTTACGAGAGAGATAACAAAAGAGAGAATAAGAGATTAGTTTTCGCACTAAAACCAGCAATTATTAGAACAGGGAATCCTGCAATCACCACTAATAAGACTGATAAGCATAACAGGCATGTGCCGGACTGCAAACAGTGTTTTGTTTCATGCTGACAGTACAAAATTACAGTTAATATGCTTGGTTGTAGCAAAGAGACTCATTGTGATTGTTATGGTTATGGTCAAAACAACAGCTTTTATTTCTTTAAACCTGCTGATGTGATTTTAGCATTATTGAACTGAATTGCACAAATTAACATTTCTAACACTTCCTATGTAAAAAAAAAAGAAGAAAAAAAACAAAAAAGAAGTATGCTTAATTGTATTGAATTTGCAATTGACATAAAAGATTCAATTGTAGTTACAGTGAATTATGATTGTTTACCTTAAAGCTGCAGTCCGTAACTTTTTTTGGTTAAAAAATTATCCAAAATCAATTTTTGGGCAAGTACATAACCAGCCTTACCTTACCCATCTCCTTACCTTTGCCCAATTCACAATGGTAAGCATCTAATAATATTTTCTAATCCGAGTGGTACTGGTAGGTTTTCGTGGGAAATACAAGCTTGCCACCGTTCGTCTTTGTGTCATTACGTCACGTCAGTAATCATAAAGAAGGAGTCGCTAGTAGGCTATATCGCACGTGAGGATGTTGCAGTGTAGTTGTATTAAGTGCAAACAATAAGTGCAGCCATAATCAAAGTAGGCTACTCTCTCAATATTCAACGTCCAAATAGAGACCCGATTTCTCAAGCATGATACAGAGCTATAGACTACAGCCTATTATAGCTTACATACTAATAACAGCCTAGATATGTTTCTGTTTTATTTCTCTGTTGTCTAAGCATATGTCTAGTTAAGATGAACAAATGATTACAATAGAATTTAACACTTACTCATTCTTTATTATTATGTTATATTGGTATTGGTTGATATCAGATAATCAATTGTGCTAATCAATTAGTTTACCCATGCTGTCATGTAAGCTCAGTTCATTTGTTTAAAAACTAATAATTTACTAACACAGTTACATATTTAGAAAATCCCATAATAAACATACATGTTATATACTTAAAATAGTTGAAATGTTCAATTAAAATGATACCTAAACTGCAAAACAACATTTTTATTTTGAGTGTTTTAATTTGTTCAGAAAAAATGTAATATACATTTATATAGTAGCCAACATCATTTATCATTTAGTTATTGACTATAACATGAATTACTTTAATTACCTTAATCAGCATATCATCAGTATCAGCCAAACTTTTTAGATTGGTGCATTCCCACTCTCTTAAACAATTTATTAAAAAAGTGAATTCATTAAACCCACAAAATAATGCTAAATAAAGTATGGGAATAATGTAGTGACAAAAAAAAGATTCAGGTTGGGTTAAGCTGTGGAATCATTGTATTTTGTTAAATTTACAAATCTTCATATAATTCTTAAAATGAAGGTAAAAATATTGCCATTTATAATGAAGGGCAGTAATAAAGTACAAGACACTATTTGAGCTACAGCCAATACAGAAACAAAAACCCAACACTATATATTAACAGAGAGAGAGAGAGAGAGAGACATACTTTTCCATTAGACTGATTCTTTCAGGAATCGTAATTTATTAGCATTAATTTTTCTCACTCTTTTTAACTCTCTATATCTTCGGAGAAACTGCAAATAGGTCAAAACTGTAGTGTGCCTGGTTCACACTACCTGACCCAGAGGAGCACACACTCACACACTCACACACACACACACACACACACACACACACACACACACACACAGACCTTCCTGGCCAGGTTCACACACACTGGACACTGCGTTCTCTGACCATCCATTTCATTTCACACAGGAGGGCAGACAGACATTCAGAAGATGGCTCAACCATAAATAACAACCTGAAGAAGCAGATCACACAACTCAATATTTCCATCAAGACTGGAATGCTGTAAACATCTTACATCATTTATCATTTTTCTCTTCGTTTCTTTTTTTCTCTTTCAGTTTTCAGTCAAGGCGAATTCTCTCAGATCTTTTACAAGTCTGGCATTGAAGAAGGGTGTAAATGTATCAGGGGCTCACCAAGAAAGTGAGAGAAAAGTCACTGATTGATTCAATATTCTCTCCACTCACTTTTACATTCAGTTTACTCACTCCAGTGTGCTTTAACGCAAATGACCTCTGTGAACTCCATGTGCGCCATGTATATATCATCACACTAACAATCACACACACACACACACACACACAGAGGAATCATTGAGTGCCATAAGAGGCTCTTGTTTGTTGTGAATAACTGTGAAGTTGCCATCATCACATTAAATGCAGCTCTGCTATAATTTCCTCTGTATAATACCTTCATTGTTTTCACAGGGCCATTATACTTCAGTTCCCTCATTTCACATCAGCAAACAAACACTCTCTCCTGTGATCTTCGCATCCATATTTTAGCTATAAAATAACCCGTTTATGAAGATACAGAGAACAAAGTGAACACACCAGAGAGTAAAATTTCTTATTACGTGTGCTGCTCTAAAATTACACTGAGTTTGCGAACTAAACTGAGTTGTTTTTCTTACCCGTCTGCGGGATGTAATGTAGACAAAGCAGCAGACTCTCCGATGCTTATGAGAAGGTTAATATTGCATCGGAGTAAGTGTGATTCAGTGCTTTATACAATAATTAATCTAGATACAGGAAACACAGACATAGATGAAAGACATGGGGAAAATATGATACATCAACAGCTAACCAACAACTAAACGTGATCAACACAGAAGATGTGTTCACAAGTTTTTGACAGAGTTCAAGTCCAGTTTCAAGTCTATGAAGGCCAAGTCATGTCTTAGAGTGGTAATTCACCACAGACAAAAGGGGTTTTAATATACATTGGCTGTCTATTCAGAAACATGACTTTTTTAATCAATGCTACACGACTAGAGAAAACAGAGAAAAAGACCTGTGGTGGAAAAAGGTAAGAAAACACACAAAATGCACTGTGCTTGATCAGAGTATCCATGAGAAGTAATACACAAGTGTGGAAGTAGTTTTCATAAAAGCCCTGGAGCTGTCAAATAAACAGTGATACCTTGGTGCAGGTAGCACAAACCAAATAATAGGCTACACATTGTTCAATTACTTAGACCACAAACACTGTAACAATAAAAAAGCTGGCTGAAAACTCCAAGTGAAAGTCCAAATCTCTGAGTAAGTTTTCTATATGCAGAGAAAAAAATGCTTGAAGACTCCATTTTGTATTATTTTGCGATTTTTTTTCCGCAAAGGATGAATTAATACACATCGGGATCAGTGTGCAAGGTTTCTGTGTGTGACAAATTTTTAGGATGACGAATACGAAAAAACGCATACAAAAATTTTGTACTCGGTGTGCAAGGACCTTAAGAATTGAGTTTTCATGTCTTCAGCACAGATCTTGTCTTTAAGGAGTACAATATTTCACAAATGTTTGTACAAATGTGTGTTCTGATATTGAAATTCTGCCCAACAACTGATACGGTTTTGTTTAAAAAAGAAAACATTCAAAACTATACACACACCAACTCAGAAGTCTTTGTGCTAAATGACTACCTAAATCTTAAAATTGAGAAAAACAATTAAATATCCAGGACTGGCCGATACAATAGCCTACCTATAAAAATGCTGATATAATCCTATCATTTAATATAATCTTTCACAACAGATTCTGTCAGTTCTTCCTTTAATAAGACCGCTGAGCTTGTTTGCCTTTCATAAATTAGAACAGTTAAAGAGTGAAATCATAGAGACTCTTGATCTTGATTTGAACAGTGAATTCAAAACCCTCTGCAAGCTGTTGGATGGGAATCACTGAGCGTTATAGTCTAATTATATCTGTTTTGTAGTTTATTACAGTTTGACAGTCTGACTGGCTGAGAATCTGCTCATACTTTGAAAGCAAGTGATAAGAGAATGTTTTTCAGTAAGCAAAACCGCACATAAAATATTAAAAATAATCAGCTATATGTCTTTTGCCTTCAAACACACAGAAACTTTAGAGGCTTATTAATTTCCAAACTTTCTCCAACTACAGCAAAAAAGAGAGAAAACTTTCTTGAAAAGGGCTATCGGCAAATATTTAAGTGTGAAAACTTGCTGAAAGGCTGGTCTTGTTTGCAGGGCTGTCTGTTTGGAAGAGGGCATCTATCGGAGCTGAAGTTGATTACTAGTGTCTTACCCTTGAAAAGATGCTTCAATCGATGCTCAGAGAATACCAATGCAGTCTGTGCCCTTTTACATTCTCCATTATTACAGTACTTTTATGGAAATATCATTACTTTCTAATTAGAACAGGGAAATATATCAGCATGAGGCACTTATTCTCTGCTGTTAAAATTATTTAAGGTTTCTCTGTAATGATCAATGTAGAGCCCAAAGACTCAATTATAACAAGCATTTAAATGTACCGTATTCCCACCACCAATAAAAACTTCCAAGGCCTCAAGAATATCAAGGACATACTGGAAATCAGTGCTCCAAATATACATGTTCCTGGCATATAAACATAATATTTATTTAGCACGAGTGTTTGTAATTGCTTTTTGTGCAAGTAGATATGTAGGATGGTGTTGTTTATAGAAGTATTTGCCTGTTGAATGAAGGCCAGTGCTGCACGAGGCATGTGGCCACCCCTGAACCGCTGACCTGTGTTAAAGGGCTGTAATTGTCTTTTTACTGCAGCCACTAAATCTCCGAGTGCCCTCACCGTTCCATCGCAACATTCTGCCAATGCTCGTCACCTAGCAACCGGTGTTGAGAGCAAACACTTCTTTCTATATTTATTCTAATTTAGCTTTTGTGATTGATGCGCTCTGCAACAAAGTGCTTCAGATGGATGGGCTGCTCAGTCTCAAAATCCTCCATGTTCAGAAAATATCTGTCTAATCAAGGCAGAGGGTGTGTATGAAGGAAATGTCTGGGACATACCAACCGAAATTGTGAATTACATTCCCCTGCCATATGGAATAACAAGCCAACCCTGCAAAAAATCCCAGATTCTGATGGTTTCAATAGTCAATAGTTGGCCTAAACGGGTCTGCGTTGTAAATTGGCTAGACAAGTGGTTCCCAACCTGGGGTGAGGGGCACCAGAGTTCACCGGGGCGTGGGAGCTGATATGCTTTGAGGTCAAATAAAGATGTATAAAATGTTCCACTAATAATTTTATATAAAAATGTTTTTTTTTTTTAAATCATATGCTTACAATGCCAAGATAAGGCAATTAAATAAAATAAACAATTAAATAAAAGTGTAATTGACAGTAGTCTGGGCTCCAGACTGCAACTAAATGGATATTTAGGACCTTTTTTTTCTTCCGGTGACACTAAATTTGGTTAGAGGTCGCGCTGGTGCCACTACCAATGTAACGAGGAGTCAGAGGCGTTCGGATCCATTTGCAGCTTTTATTTGAATTAAAGGCAGAGTTAGACAGGCAGTAATTAATCAACAGCGTCACGAGTAGCAGGGATAATCCAGGAGAGTAAACAGAAACAAAGCGAGGGTCGGGCTCCCTTTAGCATGGAGGTGAGAGGTGCTGCAATGGTGCTGAAGTCACGAATGAAACGTCTATAGAAATTTGCAAATCCCAAGAAGCGCTGTAGTTCCTTTACAGTAGTCGGTTGAGGCCAGTTGAGCACAGACTGTACTTTCTTGTTATCCATAGCTACCCCCTCAGCACTAATGATGTAACCAAGAAAAGAGGTAACTGTCTGGTGGAACTCACATTTCTCCATCTTGGCATATAGCTGGTTGTCAATGAGCCTCTGAAGAACTGCCCGCACGTGCTGCACATGTGATTCCATGGTATCCGAATAGATCAAGATGTCATCGATGTAGACTATGACCCCCTGGTTCAGCATGTCCCGGAAAACATTGTTAATGAAAGCCTGGAAGACTGAAGGACTGTTGACCAGGCCGAACGGCATAACGAGGTACTCATAGTGCCCTGACGTCGTTGAGAAAGCCGTCTTCCACTCGTCTCCCTCCCGAATGCGAATCAGATTGTAGGCGCTGCGAAGGTCAAGCTTGGTGAAATATTTAGCAGTGCGAAGTTGTTCCAGAGCTGCTGGGACTAGAGGAAGAGGGTAACGGAATTTGACTGTTATATCATTGAGACTGCGGTAATCAATGCATGGTCGGAGACCTCCCTCTTTCTTCTTGACAAAGAAAAAGCTAGCTGACGCAGGTGAGGTGGATGGTCTAATGAACCCCTTTGACAGCTCCTCCTCAATATATGCCCTCATGGCCTCAGATTCTGGTTGCGATAGTGGGAAAACTCTACTTCTAGATGGGTTTGATCCTGGAAGAAGATCGATAGCGCAGTCACTGAGTCGGTGAGGAGGAAGTTGTGAGGCCTTGGTCTTACTTGGTCTTATCTGTTATCTGGGCTCGGCGGGGAGAGGAGTGCGATCGGCTGGTGAGCAAACAATTCTGTTGGCAGGAGTCAGACCATTGTAGAATCTGTTTAGTTGTCCATGAGATCCGGGGGTTGTGTCTTTCTAGCCAGGGCAGGCCAAGGATGATGGGATTCAGAGGAGAGTCAATAGCAAAGAGTCGGATAGTTTCGGTGTGAAGTATGCCAGTTCGTAGACACAGGTCCTGGGTTATGAATTTGATCTGTCCTGTGCCCAGAGGACGTCCATCTAAGGCTGCCACTGCCACCCGGGATTCACATGGAACAAGAGGGAGATTATGAGTGTTGGCAAACCTTAGGTCTCCGTACATTTACCATTAAACATTAGAGCAATGGGAACTTCTAGACAGTTAATGGGATCAGGAGTAGAACTCACCGTAGTAGAACTTCGAGCGGCAGGACGAGTAGGACAGGAGGCTCTCAGATGGCCGGAAAAACCGCAGTACAGACTGAGATGATTCTGAATTCTTCTCTCTCGTTCCTCATTCGTGAGGCGAGTGAAACCAATCTGCATGGGTTCCGATTCAACGGGAGCTGTGGCCGCTGGAGGATACACAGGAAATGAACGAGAAGGACGTCGTGCCCGCATCAGGTTATCTATGCGGATGGAGAGCTCAATGAACTGTTCCAGGGACCTCCCCTCATCACGGCAGGCGAGCTCTGACTGTAGCTCGCCCGTGAGTCCCTTGCGATACAGTAGTTTAAGTGGTTCGTCCTCCCATCCTGACTGTGCTGCGAGGGTGCAGAATGAGAGAGCATAAGCCGCAGCTGTGCTTTGTCCTTGTCATAGAGCGATGGGAAATGTAGTCCATGAACGCTAGTACTCGGGAGAGGGTGCCCTCCGGAGGCCGTCGGAGAGAGCCACAGAGGCCTGATTTGTGACAACCAATCTGCCATACTGATAAGCGTTAGCATTCTGTTGTGCATGATAAATACGTATTAAACGCCAAACGTGCCAAATCCGAAATAAAATAGCGCTTCTTGTTTGAAACCGCGCGTCGCACTGACATTTTATCAGCTCAGCTCAAAAGAAAAGACAGCGCCGTGTGAGCTAAAGCAAATTAATTTACTACACTGACCAGTTGCAATCGAGTCGAGAACACTAAACAGCACTGTGAGATCTAGTGATCGCGCTCGAGTTCACCGCAGATTTCTCCTGTACAAATCACATAGGTATGCGATTTAAACTAGTTTAAAGCCAAATAAATCAGAGCTGGATCATTCTCAACAACTGATGCGGAAACACCTGTGCATCAACGATCCAGTTAGAAGGCGTTTCAATCTACAAATCACCAACATTTACCATGGTTTTACTGTAGTAACATTGACAGTAACCATGGTATTGTGGCAGAATAGTAGAATATTCATATCAAATTTTATTATATTAATAATGTACTAAATATATTAAAGGAGTAATGGAATATAATCACAGTATTTTTGTTATTAAGTCATATCAGTTGTTTGTTGTGCATTTGTACTTATACTGAATGTCTTCAGGTTAATGTTTTTATAGCAAATATTATAGAAACTATATAGTTAGGCTACTTTTTACCATGGTAGTGAGGTGCTGTACCTGTGGTTATCATGACCTACAAATGTATGAAAGATGAGGCGGTTATAATTTTCATAGATACTCACAGAAACAAGTACTGTTTTTGTTAATGAAAATAAATGTACATCTAGGCCGACATACCAACTAAAGCTCCAACATAGTGGGGGCCCCAAGGAAAAAAGGTTGGGAACCACTGGGCTAGACCAACAGTCTAACAACGCAACTACCACATTCAAGGAACATGAGAATACTTTTTGTGTTACGAGAATACTTTTCATGCACAAAGAAAACAAAAATAATGACTTTAGTCAACAATATCTTCTCTTCCGGGTCAGTCTGCCTCTGCCGCCATTCACAAGAGTACCATGACGCAATGGTGGTGGACTGATTCTGAAGAGAAGAATTCGTTGAATAAAGTCATTATTTTTGTTTTCTTTGTAAACAAAAAGTATTTTTGTAGCTTCATAACATCGTTTGGAACGACATGAGGGAGAGTAATTAATGACAGAATTTTAATTTTTTGGG
>NW_015536493.1:680065-695991 GCF_001515605.1 Sinocyclocheilus anshuiensis | reverse complement strand
ATGAGGGTGAGTAATTAATGACAGAATTTTAATTTTTTGGGTGAATTATCCCTTTAAAGGGTTAATTCACCCAAAAATGAAAATTAGCCCATAAATTACTCACCCTCAAGTCATCCTAGGTGTATATGACTTTCTTCTTTCAGACGAATCCAGTCGGAGTTACATTAAAAATTGTCTTTGATCTTTCAAGCTGTTTAATGCCACTCAGCGGGTGTTGCATGCATCAGTCCAAAAGAAGTTAAATAAAAAGCGCCCATCCATAAAAAAAAGTGTCTCACACGGCTCCGGGGGGTGAACAAAGGCCTCCTGTAGCGAATCTATGCGTTTTTGTAAGAAAAATAACCATATTCAAAAAGTAATAATGACTTTAATCTAGCTTGTGCTCACTGTTGTACACTGGAAGCAGTTCCGGGCGGATGACGTATGAGGTCGGCTTGAGGTATGAGCAGCAAAATCCTTTTTTTTTTTCAGTGTTATCTTACTGGTAGACCACCATGGACCAGCAACCATATTCCAAAAACCAGCTTAACCTGTTATTTTCCCCCAGAAGGGATCTGCTCACACTAAATATTATGCCTGGATTGCAAACAGTGTTTGAATAAACTCTTTCATGTAATTTAATGAAGGTGTAACATGAGACTTTGCATTTTTAATAAGAAGCGCTACCTAAATTCGGCCTCAAGTGCTTTATACCACATCATATAAAATTTAATCATTCCTCCCCTGCTCTGCCAAAAATGAACAATACACTTCAAACATGATGTTTGACAACACAACAGAATTCCGATGGGATGCCCAAAGCAGTTAGCAGAGCTCCAGCATGTATCACATGATATCAGAGGGGGAGGTGAGAGAAGGAGATCTCTGCCTCTTTCTGAAGATCTCTGCTGTTCCATCCATGTACTCAAAATCACAAGATCCAAGAGAAAAGTCTTCAAAGTGAAGTGTGAGAAAGAGATATGTTGAGGTTTTACTAGTCTTGCATAGATTTTGGAAAGTTCTTGCCATTTTTGTGTGCAATATGCCTCAGATGGTCTATGGGGGTCCCGTCTAAACCTCAAATTAGGGTTTTACTGACTAGGATCAGTCATGTAATGCTACTCAGCATGGTCCTCAAAGGGCTGGTGTTTAAGAGCTGATCAGAGGTCAGATAGTAAGCCGGACACTAACCTGCAGCCATCTGCATGTATCCTGCCAATGTGCAGATCCTCCTCTCCCAGGCTCCACCGGGCAGGAAGATGGTGATGATGGCCAGCAGGGAGCTGACTGCCACAACACAACAGAATTCCGATGGGATGCCCAAAGCAGTTAGCAGAGCTCCAGCATGTATCACATGATATCAGAGGGGGAGGTGAGAGAAGGAGATCTCTGCCTCTTTCTGAAGATCTCTGCTGTTCCATCCATGTACTCAAAATCACAAGATCCAAGAGAAAAGTCTTCAAAGTGAAGTGTGAGAAAGAGATATGTTGAGGTTTTACTAGTCTTGCATAGATTTTGGAAAGTTCTTGCCATTTTTGTGTGCAATATGCCTCAGATGGTCTATGGGGGTCCCGTCTAAACCTCAAATTAGGGTTTTACTGACTAGGATCAGTCATGTAATGCTACTCAGCATGGTCCTCAAAGGGCTGGTGTTTAAGAGCTGATCAGAGGTCAGATAGTAAGCCGGACACTAACCTGCAGCCATCTGCATGTATCCTGCCAATGTGCAGATCCTCCTCTCACAGGCTCCACTGGGCAGGAAGATGGTGATGATGGCCAGCAGGGAGCTGACTGCCAGCAGAGCACATCCACCTGAACACAGCACCGCACTCGTCTGCAACACACACAACACACAACACTTACAGATACTGCTGCTCTTATAAGAGTTCAAACTCTTTCTGGGGCTTGATTGAGTTTTACCACTCAAGCAATCCAAATTTAATTCTGTTCTCATAAAATGAGTGAATCTAGCCACAACTGGATTTAATAGGTCAAGGTAAAACCACAGATTTTAAATCAAAACTGCTCTAAACACTGAACAAAAACATCACATGGCTAACCACGTAAAGCCTTACATAATATAATTATTATAATATAATATAGTATAATATGATATAATATAATATAATATAACTTATTGTACTATGGTACTATTAGGCTGTTATTTATGGTACTATTAGGATGTTATAGTAATTTAACAGTCACAACAAAATACATTTCTCATTGCATTAACAATCTTTAAAGCATTCCTATTGATTTTTTTTCTTCTTAAAGGGCTCTTCATTTTCATTTGGGGTAGTCTAAACAAACACTGAAAGCAAGTTATCAAAAAATATAAAAGTATGCATCTACATTAAATGTAGAATATATTAATACATAAATTACATAATTGTGGATAATATAAATAAATGGTACAAAGAACACTGTTATAGTGAAAATCAATGAGGGTTTATATAATTTTAATAATAATAGAGCTGACTGCAAATAAATAAATAAATACATACAATAAAAAATAAAATAAAATAAAATACAAAAAAATATATACTAGGTAAATGTATATATTTGTATATGTATAGTAATTTTTTGTAACACTTTATTCTTTTAAGGACCAATTCTCACTATTTACTAGCATGCATATTACTAGCACACTAGCTGTTTATTAGTACTTATAAAGCACATATTAATGTCTTATTCTGCATGACCATATTTAAGATACTTGAATCCCCATACCTAAACTTAACAACTACCTTACTAACTAAGCAGCTAATTAGGAGTTTGAGGCAAAAGTTGTAGTTAATAGTGAGAATTGGACCTTAAAATAAAGTGTGACCAAATTTTTAGTAAATGTTGACCGTCTCTGCTATTCATCCACTTTCAAAAAAAGCAGCTTGGCCATTCTACTTAATATCTTCTTTTGTTCACCCTACAAGAAAGAAAATCATATGGCACAAATTGAGTAAATTTGGCACAAATTGTGTGTTTGGCACAAATGAGTAAATGACGACAAAATGTAATTTTTGGATTAACTATAAACTTAACATTAAACGCCGAGCACAGAGTCACAGAAAACAGGGTAGACAGAAATATAAGGTGTGAAATCAATCAGTTTTTTCTAAGTGCTTACTCAGTGGGATCAATTTAGTGAAACAGCGTGTACTGATCCTCTAATCTACCACCTTCATCAAATCAAACGCTTCATCAGTCAAAAGGCTCACTCCAGCACTACACAACGACCACATGCCTGGTCCAAAAACAAAAATAAAGGCCATCCCATAGATATCTCTCATCTGGGCTTTTTTAAATCAGATGTTTGCAAGAGCAGGCTGCAGGTGCTGGCATGTCTTTGTTAGACTATCACACAAAACTCTAAAGAGTACCTAAACAGTTTGCGTTACAATCCCTAAACTAAAAACACGGAGGACGCATATCAGAGACAAGAGGCAACTGATCTTACTCTGATGTAATACATTTAGACCTGTGAGGCAGGACACACTGACATCAAGAATTATTGATGTGAAAAAAATTTATTGATTTGGGTAGTATCTGTAACTTAACGCTTAGATGTTGCTGTTGAACCAATCTTTTAGTTTCCCATAAGCCTAACACTTAAAAATCAAAACAATTGTCAGGACTATATTATTCCACAAAGTGTCATTATCATAACCCTAAAATCTGGCGCAAACAAACAAACAGAAAAAATAAGCTACACATAATAATAATATACATGTATGAAATGTACACTTACACAACAATTTAAATATACAAAAATATATGGATAAACATACAAAAACATGCTGTTTGTAGTACCACCCAGTGGCCATAGACATGCCACAAGACTGTAAGAATATTTAATACAAATATTTTAGTATTAATACACTTTTTATTTCAGTAGCCTATTCTAAAATGTGTTCAGATGAAGGCTTTCTGTAGAGGTGGGTCACAGGTGGCTGCTTTTCAGTGAGAAACATTCGGAGATTTCAAACTGAGGTTTTCTTTCTGACAGTTTGATCTCACTGCCTCTTCATTAGATCAGCTGGAGCTTTCAAATGCCATTTTCGCACACACAACTGCAGTATCAAACTTACTAGACCAAATCAACAACAAAGTAAACACAACATCTGTTAAAAAACTATCAGCACATCTCTTGCACAAACAATACACATACACAACAGAGTGCGGTTCTTAGAGCCATTGTCACATTAGCAGCACATATCAGAAAGGAGTCACAATAATAATAGAATTGCCAGTGACTTCATTACCTTGTCGTCCTAATGGCGAAGACATTAATGGTAAGAGCGGAACGCTAATAAAGACTGGATGGCAGATTCATAGGTGACGTCTGAAACTGCAATATAACATTTGTAGTAATTATGACTGTTTGTGCTGATGACAACATTACAACATCCTTTACAATAATGACATGTCCTAATAACGCAAAATTCTAATAACGCAGAAAACGAAGAAGTGGAACGTTGCAGACACTCGGCAGAAATATATTTCCTTCAAACAGAACTCATTCCCCTTTAAATGGTATTCATATATTCATTAGAAACGTCTAGTTTTCTCAGCGCCATCTCTTGATCTTGCCATCTTTGAAGCCTTTAGATGAAATGAGCTCTTGCCCACTGTGCTGTCAAACATTACCGTGTTTCATTACAACTAATAGAGACATATTAGGGCTGCAACAGATCAGATCCAGAAATAAATGGTATCCTGGAAAATCATAAATAGGCTGTCTATGACAGGAATGTTGATGATGCTCATAAGTTAAACAAGCAGTTTGCATATTTCATCCCTAATGTATATAGTCTACGTATGGCTAGGAAATGGAAATGTACTTCTTGAGGTCAATACTAATTAGTGGTGCTTGCCAAGTGTGCTGTTACTTTTCAAAGTGATCAGACTCATGATTTTTCATCTAGTGGATGATAAACTGGCCAAAAAATTCTATACACTGACGCTGAAAGCAGGACCATTTCTAGAGACCAGAATATCTCAATAGAGACTTGAGGTGGGCTGTTTTGAGTTGGGCAACCACTCAGAACACCACAGAAACTGCATGGCTACACTCTGACAACAGGCCATAATACCCAAAAGCCGTTTATTGCAATTGTAACAATCTTACATTTTGGTTCAACTGTAATTTTATGAAGCTACGAGAATACTTTTTGTGCGCAAAGAAAACAAAATGCATCGTGGTACTCTCGTGAATGGCGGCGGACGGAAGAGAAAAATTGTTGAATAAAGTCATTACTTTTGTTCTCCTATTCAGAATCAGAATCAGAATGAGCTTTATTGCCAGGTATGTTTACACATACGAGGAATTTGTTTTTGTGACAGAAGCTTCCACAGTGCAACAGAATGACAGTGACAGGACAAAAACACAGATAATAAAAGAAAAAAAAAATAGAACAAGTTCTAATTTTTATTCTTGTAGCTTCGTAAAATTACGGTTAAAACACTGATGTCACATGGACTATTTTAATGAAGTCCTTGCTACCTTTCTGGGCCTTGAATGTGTCAGTTGCATTGCTGTCAGTGCAGGATCTGAAAGCTCTCGGATTTCATCAGAAATATCTTAATTTGTGTTACGAAGCTGAACGAAGGTCATACGGGTTTGGAACGACATGAGGGTAATTTGAATTTTCATTTTTGAGTGAACCATCCCTTTAAGGGGAATAACTTCATGCTTATTTTTTAATGTAAATCATACATTTTCATACAAATCAAATCATACAAGTTCCTACAAATTTGCAACCAATTCTTAATTTGCCAAAACATATCATAAGTCGGTTTCCATCCAAAGTTGCAAATTTAACTTATGTGCAAAATTGGAATATCACATAAAACATTTTCAAATAAGCACCATTTCCATTCAACGAGTCAAAGAGAATAAAATCATCACTTCCTGATAAATTGGCACTAAATATTACTAAGAAACGTAGGAGAAGCCACTGAATATAGCCATTTTCATTTAAGAATGACCATAACAACATTTCCTCTGATTAGTGAGGTTATGGCATCCCATAGCGCAAAGTCACATGACTTTATTTATTCGGCAAATGTGTTTTCACCTTCCATTATTCGCATTAACCCTTTTTCGCACAAGTCAAAAGTAACATCAAGCGAGCGTAAAAAAACTTTTTGTACAATTAAGGGATTTTTTTCCCGAAATTTGGTGTTTCCATCATTTATTTCTGATGTGATACTTCAAAATGTTCATAAAAACAGGGTTTTGGAAACATAGCTATAGTTATGTTTTCTCATGAGATTATTTTGGCAACATTGCTAGTATTGTGGCAGTAAGTTTTCCACAGGCATCGGCTTCTGTTAACAGGATGTTAATTATGCGCAGCTGAGTGACAAGTCATGTGACCCACATTTGGAACCCTGATGACAGTGGATGTGTGGCCTTTAAGTTAAAGGGATAGTTCACCCAAAAATTAAAAGACTATATTTTAAGTGTTTTTGCCCATACACTAGAAGTCAATGGTAACCAAAACTGAACATTATTCAAAATATCACCTTGTGTGTTCTGTAGAAAAACAGCAGTACAGTCATATAGGTTTGGAACAACATGAGGTTGAATAAATTATGACAATTTTCATTTGTGGGTTAACTAGTCATTTAAGTAAATGACTCCAAACAAAGAATCCATTCTCATGTAGGTGAGACAAGTTCAGGTCTGACCCACTTCATGCTCCTGTCCCACTGGCTTTGTATCTCCCCCTAATTTCTTATAATATTTTCATTTTCTTTATAAAGTGCAAAGCACTCAAGATAAAATTAGACAAAAAGAAGAAAAGAGAAAAGAGCTGATGATGCAAACACAAGCCCTCACCTATTGAAATGTTAATACACAGCTTAACCGTTCGCATTCTTACTCATTTTGTTTTGGCGGAACAGCTTTGCATTTGTTATGCACCAATCAAGCCAATGTTATTTGTACAATATTTAGTGCAAACAATTTCATGTGCATGCATGAACAATCAGCTTTGGCAAATCTGGCCCTTTGTTGCATAGACTAATTTTATTCATTCCTCAAAGACCTTACTGTATCAACACACTGCCCAGAATTAAATTGTCCTTAATTAGTTTGACATTTCAGGCCTGGCTTTTGCCACAACTCATATGAGCAATAATTAAAGATTATGCTTCTGCTTGACACTAGAATATAAAAGCCATGATTACATTGTGTCCAACATTGTGCTTCTGAAACTGCATCATATATATGCACACAATATATGCAAGACTTTCCAAACTCCAAACTCCAGCTGCTGTTCATTTACAAGAAAAATGGCTCCTAACAGCGCTGCCTCTTTCAGAGAGCAGGTTCCTGAATATATGCTAATTATTTGCCTCTATACACACTGCAAACAGTAAACAGCACTGCAGAGGAAGTGCATTGTGAAGGAGAGAGGTCACGCTATGATGGAAACCAATTTCTGTACCTAGATGAAAAGAAAACAAAATAGAGAACATTTTTATAAGAAATTACACATCAGACATACTGTCAAATCCATCACATGTTGTACCTCACAAAACATTCAGAGTTCCTTGCTAATTTGATTTAAGTCAAGGAAAAAATGGATGTTCTCTGCGAATTCTGTAGGGCACAGAGAGAAAAATAATGTGACAAGACTCTGTATGTCCATAACTGCAGTATTTATGGCTTTAATACTAGAAAGACACTAGACGAAACACATTAACAACTAAAATTGTTATTCTACAGATTAATAAATTCAAAATAAGATTATTTGCTGAAAACCCTGCCCTTCGTTTGACCATTTCCAAATTTTAAAGCAGGCAAATGCTAATGTACGGCTTCAGAAAACTTACAGCACAAGAATTCAGTAGGCCAGGGTTGACAATTTGGATTTATCCATTTTAATCAGTTCTCATTTTAAATGAACCAGTATTGATTCCTAATCCCAAGAATTGATCTTTAAATCTAGACTGTTATCTGTTGATGCATGAACAAAAATGTTGTCAATTTTATCACTAAATACAAACAATAAACAGTGGCATGACAGATCGCCATGCGGTAGTGGGGAGCGTTTTTATTTCAGTGCAAATTATATTTACAAATACGTAGCAAATTAAGTTAATAGTTTGAACTGTTGTTGTTCATTTTAACCTATAATATATTATAGTAATGCACCAAATGACATGATATTGTGTATAGTTTATAGCTTTAGGGAGATTTTGTTTCCTTGAGAAACTTGAGCACTGTCTCTGATATACTTCATATTCAAATGAACATACAGAGAATTAAATAAAATTGAAAGCTTGTGAATCAAAATCGAATCGTAAAATGCATCTACATTTTAGTCTACAAGTTTTACGGACTGAACATTTTAATTTTATTAAAAGAACAGGTTGAAAAACCTGGGAAACTTCTCCTTTGTCATACCATTTTAAATGGCATGGGGGTGAGTAAACGATGACAGAATCTTCATGTAGGTGAGCTATTCCTTTAAGAGATGGAAAATGATGTGAAATAACTGGAATGGTTCATCCAACAGTCAAATTCATTTCAAAGACCCAAATGTCACCAACATCAACTTCACTTGTCAGTGAAAGAGGACTGCTACAGTAACAAAAAGATCGGGCTTATTATTCTGTAAGGGTTTTATATTCAGTGGAATTTGCACTTGATTTACTAGACATACAGACTGGAAATCAAGGTCGAAGCTGTCTTGTTACCATGGAGAAGTATTTTCTCATACATCTAAAGAGAAAGAGAGAGAGAGAGAGAGAGTGTGTGTGTGTGGATCAGGTCCAAAGCTGGCTTAGCTGTAGTTAAGAGGCAGAGTGGGCAGTGCCAATTATGAGGGAGGTGTGTTAGCGCTCAGACTCTTGCTTAATGAAATAAAGTCCTTCAGCCCTAAAGAACATTAAGCTCCAATACAAGTTTATTTCCTTACAATCAAGCTCAAACCCACACGCACTCACGCCATATTATTATGTGTATTATCTATTAAACTACAAAGAAAACATTTTTTATATAAAAGGTCAAAGCAAGACGCATATTGACCAAGTCAATATTCTCTTGGCAGAGCAGAAAAATCTATACCAGCATTTAGTCATTCTGCCCTCTGTTGGAACTCTATAAATGTATCCGTTTTCCCTATTGCCCTTGCTGTAAGAATTCAGACAACTCCTGCATGCACTTACATTGCACAGGCCTCTTCCTTGAGGCACAGAGCAACCTTCACAGAAAACAAACAAACAAAACAAAAGTGTCTGATGTTTTTTATAGTTCAGGTCACAGTGTACAAATACTAGGGCACCATTTAGGGTTCAGATGATCACACTGGTGGAAACCTCTGGGGAACATCTAGGAACCCTTTTAAAAATGCAGGGGAAAAAGTTAATTTAAAGCAATACACTACAGGCATTTTTTTTTGTGGCACTGGTCAATTTTGAAATTTGGCTATTTTGCTTTCATAGCATGTCTTCTTTCAGACTAATATCTAAAGCATTTAATTGCATTAATCAATTTGCATCTGTAGATTTAAGTTACAATACATATTGTTAAAGGCAAGGTGCATAACAAAAAACGTTTCTGAACCAAATCGCCTACCCTGCCTTTAAAGGCTATTTTCTCAATTTATTTTTAAATGTAAAAACATTTAACTCTATGTCAACAAAATTAAACAAGAATTTAGAAATCTGGCTTTATTCAATGTTCAGATTTCTGTTTTGGAAATGTATGCAAATTTGTGCAAATTTAATTAGACAACGTTTCATTTGTATTTTTAAACATTTCAGAAACCTTGTAATACAAAACAATTGTCTTAAATTACTATGATTAATCCAATGGAAAATGATGGTGATATCTATTAGTTAAAATGTTTCCCCTATTCACCTGTGGTCTCTTATAACTCCAGAGAATGACAACAATATTGAACAGTATCTTGGACCTATAGAGAAAACACAAATGCTCTATGGCTTCAGGGCAAAATCATGCAACTCCTCTCCTCAGATCAAGAAAGATTTGACTCAAAATGATATAACATGGCAATTAGCTGTAAGAGGAGGCATCTCAAGTAGGCCACTGATAGACATCACATTAGCAATGTACTTCACGCTGTACTAAAGTGTCCTGACCAGCATGGGTTAGTCTTTGCCATTACTTCATGCATGCAGAGTAACATGTATGAGCATCTGTTCTTAGCGGCCTTCCACTGTGTTTTACCTCTCGCTCATCTCCTGTTTGGAGAGGTAATAGCCACACCAATCACTCTAAGTGTCTGTCCCTAGCATGTCATCTCTCTCGCTTTCTCCCCCTAGAGTCTCATCAAAGACAGTCCATTATTGTCGTAACAGACCTTCATGAACATCACTTCACACATGAGGCTATGGCACAGCTCCAAAACATTCGGTCTTCTCTCTTCTTCATTCATTCGGTCTCTCAAAACATCTCTCTTCTTTTTTTTTCTACACAATATTCTTTTCCTTTCCATTCTATCCCATTATATGTAGAGTCAAATATGAAAGTGTAGAAATCCCACCCAAGTAATAGGGAAACGTGCTAAGGAAACATGTTTGAAAAGTCTATAAATTTGCCGTTCTGATTAGTGATGTCAGTGGCACAGAAAGTACACACTATACCCTTAAATAAAATGCAGTGAGCCATAGTGTTTTACTTAAAGAAATTTCAGTTTTATAGGATAATTTATAGATTATTCTCTCTGGTGAGTAAGGACATCATTTTAATATAATGCTAATAATGGTCTGGTCTTTCTAGATATACCTTCTAGGATATCTTGGATATCCTATAATACTTCAGCATTTTAGCACAGCCATCTCTCATTTCTGTAATGAAACCTC
This sequence comes from Sinocyclocheilus anshuiensis, assembly GCF_001515605.1. NCBI lineage: Eukaryota > Metazoa > Chordata > Actinopteri > Cypriniformes > Cyprinidae > Sinocyclocheilus > Sinocyclocheilus anshuiensis. The sequence continues at coordinate 685,176 of NW_015536493.1, read as the reverse complement.
GCCAAATATATATGCAAAAAAAAATATATATATAAATAATATATATATATATATACTGTATGTATATATATATCTTTTTTTTTAGTCATGCAAAATTAGCAATAGTATGACATAAACAAGAGACGCTGGGAGGATTGCAGACCTGATGACCTGTAACCAATATAGTAGTTAGCACATGACAAAGTGTTAACATTAAATATTAAATAGTTTTAAAAAAATTTAAAAAGCAAAAGGAGGCATCTATTTAAATTAGCCTGAGGAGATCCAGCACCAAATATTTGTAATCTATCCGTGATAATTACCAGCAAACTCCAAATGCTTTTGCAATTAAAAGTGAGGGAAAGGAGTGGAGAAGAATTGTGATCCATAATTAATTAATCCCTTTCTCCCATAAATGATAGTGTGACTAAATAATTGTTTTGTTTTTGTTTGTTTTTTCTAGACTTTGATGCCTGTTTCATATTGGAATGCAAATCAGGGAATTGGGTTTCAATGTTTTTGTTATGCAGCGCAGTAGCTTAAAATTTCCCATAACATTCCTGATTAGGGAGACTCATCCCATTTAGTGAAAGTCAAAAGGTAACACTACACTGACCCTTTGTGTTGGGAAAAAAATATCCCAGTGTTTTGTCATGCTAAGAGGATGTGCTGGAAAACTCCCTCCACTTTTAATGTGAGTGAAAATATAAGGTGACACGTTTGATCCAAACAACAAAGAGAGAGGCTCATTCTCCATATTCACTGCCAGGCCCAGATGGGATCAGTTTTGTATTTTTTTTATCTGATTTTAAAGTCAGCAGAAAATCTGCAGAATTCTAGACTTAATAGATTTAAATGTGGTAAAAAAAATGTTTTTGTAAGAATTCTCTTATGCTCATCAAGGCTGAATTTATTTGATGAAAAATATACTGAAAACGATAAAATTGTGAAATATTATTACAATTTAATGTAACTGTTTTCTATTTTAATATATTTTAAAATGTCATTTATTCTTGAGATAATAAAGCTGAATTTTCAGCATCCTTACTCCAGTCTTCAGTGTCACATGATCCTTCAGAAATAATTTTAATATGTTGACTTGGTGTTTAAGAAACATTTCTTATTATTATCATTGTTGGAAACAGCTGCTTAAAATTTGGGTGGAAACCGAGATTTTTTTTTAGGATTCAAAAGGACAGCATTTCTGTGAAAATAGAATTTTCTGTAACAATTTAAATGTCATTATTGTTTAATCAATAAAAGGTACTTTACTGAAAAGTAAAATACAGGTGCATCAAAAAATTAGAATGTCGTGAAAAAGTTCCTTTTTTTTTTACTTTTGGAGTGGACTGAAGCTGGAGTCAGTGCATCAAGAGTCACCACACTCAGACGTCTTCAGTAAAAGGGCTACCAAGCCACTTCTGAAACAGATACAACGTCAGAAGCATCTTACCTGGGCTAAGGAGAAAAAGAACTGGACTGTTGCTCAGTGGTCCAAAGTTCTCTTTTCAGATGAAAGTACATTTTGCATTTCATTTGGAAATCAAGGTCTGGAGTCTGGAGGAAGACTGGAGAGGCACAGAATCCAAGTTGCTTGAAGTCCAGTGTGAAGTTTACAAAGTCAGTGAAGATTTGGGGTGCCGTGAAGTCTGCTGGTGTTGGTCTACTGTGTTTTATTAAGTCCAAAGTCAATGCAGCCGTCTACCAGGAGATTTTGGAGCACTTTATGCTTCCATCTGCTGACAAGCTTTATGGAGATGCTGATTTCCTTTTCCAGCAGGACTTCAGCACCTGCCTACAGTGCCAAAACCACTTCCAAGTGGTTTGCTGACCATGATATTACTGTGCTTGATTGGCCAGCTAACATGCCTGACCTGATGCCCATATGGAATCTATGGGATATTTTCAAGAGAAAGATGAGAAAGAGTCTATTCAACAATACAGACGAGCTGAAGGCCGCTATTAAAGAAACCTGGGCTTCAATAGTGCCTCAGCAGTGCCACAGGCTGATCACTTCCATGCCACACCTCACTGATGCTGTCATTTGTGCTTAAGGAGCCCCGACCAAGTATCGAGTGCATAAATGAACATACTTTAAAGAACTTGAGCTTTTCTGATTTGCAAATCCTTTTTTTGATTGATCTTAGGAAATATTCTAATATTTTGAGATACTGGATTTTTGACTTTCATGAGCTTTAAGCTCTAATCATCAAAATTAAAACAAAAAAAAACTTTTGAAATGTTTTACTTCACATGTAATGAGTCTATAATATATGAAAGTTTCACTTTTTGAAATAAGTTACAAAAAAATGAACTTTTTCCACAATATTCTAATTTTTTTAGATGCACCTGTATATTGATGAAATAAATGTTAAAACATCTGTGAAGAGTCATTTATTTAATAACATAAAACATTACTGGAAATAACTCCAGACCTCAGACAAAAAATATGTGTACAGAAAATATGCTAATATTAAAATAAGACAACATCACAACAGTCAAAAGTTTGGCTTGTGAGACAAGTCATAATTACAAAATACTATTCCTAAATAGTATTAAAAAAAATCAGCCCACCTCTAATGTCACCCATGGCTGAAAAGATAAGGATATTAGCCAAAATATTTAATAAACAAATGAGCAAGGGACAGAGAATGTTAAGGGTCTGGATTTTGTATTCTCCCTCTATTGGTTCAGCAGTTTGTTTTCACCCGTGTTTGACCCTGTCTCTCACCCAGCACAACCATGTACAGATGCTTTGGGAATTAGGAGGTTGGAGACTAAGGAGGAAGGCCAAAAGGTCAAGTTCAAAATACAACTCCAGCATGAATCAAACGTCATGACATCAAGAGACGGCAGCACTAGAGAGGCTATTGTTGTACCTCTCAGCATGAAATAGCTCCACTTAACAGAGTCGCTGCTAGAGGAAGTCTCGGCTGATTTGTTTTATGGTTGTCCGGGTCAGAATGTGATGTACAAGAGGTTAATATTGTGTTCACGCATTATTAGTGCACATGAACATCATTGTGAGTACATTGCAACTAAAGATAAAACTCAGGGGCAGGGCAAAGCATAAGTTCACCATGACATTCCCCATTCTGTCTTCTCATACGAGTATAACCAGCCATCTGAGCGCCACAGGCAAACCCTGGGCGTCCCGTGGAGATGGTGTTAAATGCATTTGAGTCAGCTCCAGCTGAAAGCCAACAGCCAAGCTCTGGTGCACCCATCCCTCATATAAACTCCAGCCCAAATGCATGGCTGTCTGGGCTACTCAGCAGCATATCAGCCCACCTGCCTCCAGCAGCGTGAAGCCTACCATGTGTCCTTTGAACTGACTAAAAGAAGAACATTTTTGGCCATGTAGAGGTGTCACGTAGAGCTAAATCTTTTTTTCTGCATCTCATTTAACCTTTTGCCCTTCCACTTGGCTTGTATCCCCCCCCTTTCCACCACCACCACCCCCTTAGCTCTTGCTCCTTAATTAGTAATTAGTCCCTCCTTAATTTAGCAGCTGCTTTTATTGAAAGTGATTTACAGTACACTTACTACAGAAACAATCTGCCTGGGGAAACCTGGGGTTAAGTGAAGGGCACTATGGTGATGGTTCACTGCTCGCTGCTAGTAGGGTTCGAACCAGTTACCTTCTTATTACTAGCCCTGAGGTTCAGTCAGCATGAAATGCCATTCATAACTCATTTTATTTCCATAATGTGACCGTGGCTGTAACTAACGATTATTTCTATAAACGATTAAGCGGATTAAAAAAAATGACAATTCTGTTTCAGTTGATTCCACATCCTGTCCAATGATCTCCTACAAACACTGCGGAAATTGAAGGCTATGAAAACAAAAATGCATGAATGTAATCAATACATTATGTGCACAGAAAGATTTTACATGGATGAAAACTAGCCTGTGAAGGATATACTTACAGCCTCTGTAGTTCTGTTCCTCACAGATTCGTTCTCATTCATTTCAAAAATAAAATATGGTGCAACACTGACTATGGTCTATAAATGTAAAGAATTTCTTACATTTATATTGCATGTCATAATCCCATTAGAGTTACTGTACTATTATGTGTAGGATTTTAATTAAATATTGTCAATTTAAAAGCAAAATTTAACTTCCAACAACAAATAATCAACATTTCTGCACTGACATTCTCTGTTGTGCATACAAACGCATTTTCAGTGAAGTCTGTGAAGTTTATTGGAGTCTTGCTTGCTGTCAGGACAAGCCTTTTTGCAAAATGCAAATACTTGCATGAATTTATATCATTTACAGATAAGAATATAACTATGAAATTTAAGTTATGCACTAGGGAAAATCATCTCTCAAGCACATTAAGCAGCACACTCACCCAAGGTCCCTTCTGATGTACCTGACATTGCAACCCACAAGAATTCTTTGAAGTGTTTAATACAGTTCACTCCTGTTTTTGACAACCTGGGTCATGCACTTTTCCCACGGGTGCTTACTGTGTGACCATCCTCCATTTTTCAAATGCGTTTTCCCCATAAGACATTTTTTTTCATTACTGTTAAAATTAGTTAGCACAGCTCACAGGTGGACACCCAGTAAGTCACATGACAATGAAAACTTGATGAATGTAGTACATCAAGATTTCATTCATACTATACTATTCATACTATATATAGAACAATATATAGAACATGCATTTTGAATTGCCACAAAGTAAGTTCTTATTCAAATGAAGTATCTACTGAGAGAGTAGGCCTATGCAATTTCAGATGGAGCCTTGATTTAGTGGAAATGCAGTTTTCACGTTGGTTTGGAGAAGGAAGTGGATGGCTGGATGCCGCACAGGAGAGAAATGGCGTCTGCCACAATTTTAGCATTTTAGTATTAAAATAGCTGAAGTTTTGGTTTGTTGTTCACCACAATCAATCAAAGCACTTGAAAAGTGATCACCGAGCCACATGGGTTTTTTGGCTAACTGTCTGATGCTTTAAAGTAAGTCACAATGTACTGCCAATTTATTAAATTCACCCAACCAAATATTCATTAAGCTATCTGTATTTGTGCAGGTGAAAGCAAGCCATACAGCTTCGAGGGAGAGTAAATGATGGCAGGATTTTCATTTTGGAGAGAACTTTTCTTTTAAGTAA
>NW_015536493.1:655682-675876 GCF_001515605.1 Sinocyclocheilus anshuiensis | reverse complement strand
AAGTAAATAGGGTCAAATTTGTTTTAATCACAAAGCCACACCACACTGGCAAAATTATTCAGCACATAGTTTCAAGGAGTGCCCAACGCTTCACTGAACTGATCAAAACACTTCTGTTCTCCAATTAATTCTGTCCATCAGTTTGCTCACAGAAAACGGTACACAGAGAAATACAATGCTACACTGAGCAAACACATCACTGACTTCATGCTACTCAAAATAAAAGGCTGCTGCTTTTTATAAAAAGCACTCTTGTCTTTGTATTGTGTTTCAGCATGAAAAACTTTTACTTGTGAGGGCTTCAACCAGAATACTTGAGTTAGGGTTGTAGAGCACTCTAGCCTCAATGTATGCTGGATATTCACAGAGCTGCTGTGGGTGGGTGTGGGATTTACAGTATGCCCACTCTACCAATGGAGGTGGACTCAAGGAAGCTGTTATGTAAGTCTCTTAAGACAGGAAAGTCAGCACAGCCTGCAGAAGCAACATTCTTACAACATCAATACACGACAAGAGACAATGGCAACATGATGGCTACTTATAGCAAACAAGAGGGTTGCAGGCAGATCAGGTCGGCCGGGTGATGACGGCAGAGCGGGAAGCCATGGCAGTGCAGAGACATAGACAGACCACTTGCCTGAGACAGAACAAGTAGAGAGTTCTTGAATGGCCTCCTTGGCCGTAACAGGACAGGCAGTGAATTCATGGACGGCCTTCTTAGTCGTGACAGGGCAGACTGTGAGTTTGTGAGCGGCCTCCATGGCCGTAACAGGACAGATAGTGAGTTCATGAACAGCCTCCATGGCCGTGACAGGGCAGACGGTGAGTTTGTGAACGGCGTCCATGGCCGTGACAAGACATGAATACAAAGCAAAAGACATGAACACCAAAACAAACCCTGACACAAATATGTTTTGATGAAAATAAAAACTACATTTCTATTTCAAATAATATTTGTTCTTTTCAATATTCTATTCATAAAAGAATCCTGAAAAATATATTAGGCAAAACAACTGCTTTCAACATTGGTAATAATAAGTGTTTCTTGAGCAGCAAACTGGCATATTAGAATGATTTCTGAAGGATCATATGACTCTGAGGACTGGAGTAATGATGCTGAAAATTCAGCTTTACCATCACAAGAATAAATGACATTTTAAAATATATTAAAATATAAAACTGTTGCAATAAAAATGGCATAATATTGCAGTTTTTACTCAACTTTAAAAAGGTAGTTTGTATATAGGCCTATGTATTCCACATTTACAACAACAAAGAATGAGTAAACCAATTACCAAATGTTTTTTCTTTGTTCACTGTTGGATTAATCTTCCAAAAGGTATGTTTCATATACATTTTTATAAAAACGCAAAAAGTTATTTTATTTAATCAGTGATAACTGAAAGCCACTTAAACATGCAACATGGTGAGGTCATGTGACAACAATGTAGCATACCCTCCTGACTACCAGCTATGGAGTTTTGTCCACTGTAGAGGACATTATGTTTTAGCGATTTCTCTGAGACGTTACATGTCACAGTTTTAAGTCTGGATGTACTGTACAGAGCACATTCAGGGCTTTCCAGAGATACCAAATGATTGGATGTTTCACCATGACCACTCCCTCTCTTTGGACTTTAAAAATGGCTGACATTCATTTAGTGATCAAATGTAACAGCCTAATGGAACTATGATAATATTTTGTAATTATCATTTAAATCTGACTAATTGACAAATTGTTTGTCATAAATCAACATCTCAGGAAAATGTTATGGGGTTTCAAATCAAAATATGACTTTCTGTTATGAAACAGGACATCAATTTCATACATGTCCACTGTAGAGGACACCAGGACTTAAAGCATGTTTATTACACATTTTGGAAGACACAACAAATGAATAGAGAAAAAATTATATATCAATATTCTTATTAAATATTAGATATTATTATGTAAAATCTTGCTTATTACTTCCATTATTGCACTTATTTGTTCATTCTATGTTGCCCCAAAAACACATTAATATGCAAATTAGATACAGTTTATAGATACATTGTATATAATGGAAAAACTTGTTTATGGCCATTTTACACACATTTTGCATAAAGAAAAATGTTTTTTATGAATATCTTTCATAACATAGTTGAGAATCATCTTTATATAAAGTTTGGTATAAAAAAATGAAAATGTATCTCTGGTTAAAACAAAAATCCCACTCTTTTTGCTTTTTCATGTCTATTCATGTCTTTTTATTTTTTTTAAAACAGGACTTTTTAAAGTCTCGATGTCCTCTAAATTAAAACACAATCAGCAGCAAAAGAGAACTCATTTTTCTATATGTGTGCACTGACTGAGTGGCTGTTTCTGAGCGCTGTCAGAGGCGTGCACACGTGAAGATGGTGCTCAAAGAGCGCGGGAGTATTTTTTGCTGCTTTACAGGCCTTCAACGGTTACATACACACACACTTGTATGTGTCATAATGCCAGTCTTTGCAAATATCCTCGTAAACAAAGTAATTTAGGTCTTGATTGAAAGCAAACAGCTGAGAAAGAAAACACGTGTAACAGTATATTGGATCAGGGCAGCTCTTAAAGTGACAGCAGTTTAAAATTCCTGCTGTCTTTCATTCATGTTTATCAAACAACAAAAGAGAGAAAATCTCTCACTGCTTTTGACAATCACTTTTGTAACTTTAATAAGAAGAAATATACATTTAATTCACAGAGTAAACAACATGCAGTGTTTTCATACATTTGATTATTTTATACAATGTATGTAGCATTTCTTTGTTCTTCTGTAGTTTTTTGTTTTTTTTCCCCTATTGCTGGTAATTTGTTTCTTATTCTTATGGACATTAAAGTTTGGACAATAAAAAACTAAGCTTTTTTTTTAATTTAGGCTAGTATTAGTTTTTTGTGATATTGACCCTGGTATCAAACATTTTGAAATCATAAAGACCTAATTTAAAGGGGTCATATGATGCTTTTTTAAAGATCATTATTTATCTATTCACGAACAGCTTGTAACACTCCAAAGAGAAAGGAAAACTTGAAATCGCATCATATGACCCCTTTAAAGCAAAAATAACTATATCGTGATGTACATCGTTACTGTGAAATAAAATTACTCATACCGTGATGTAAGATTTTGGTCATATCGCCCACCCCTACTGCACAGTAAGCATCAAGTTAGTATTTCATTATGAACGTAGCCTTTATGTATTTCTACAGCAGGTATTGTTTGTATTATGCATCAGTCTAGATTTCCTCACTGTGTATGGTGTGAAGCCTCAGATTTCTCTTTTGTTTTGTATAAAATAAGAAAACACAATCCTAAAGCAATCAAAGACTACTGGATATACTACCCAGCATTGTGCTGGAATGTAATTGCCCATAATTCAGAGCATATTGTAAAACAGATGCTACAATAAGTAACAAGCTAACTATCGATCAATGGGACCCAGTTGAGGAATGCAGGGCAGAGCCTGAATCTGATGTTTAGTAATGAAGACACAAAGCCCCTGAGCAACTACCCCATTAGTCCACAATGTCAGCTCACTGGACACAAAAGCCATGTCTGCTCAATGGACGCTAATGTCTCATGGGGGTTCACGCAGAGCGTGGGGCAAAAACAAGGAAGAAAAGATAAAACAGCACCCCCTCCCTATTATGCTCTCACCATTTTCAGACTCTTTCTTTTCAGTCCTCCTCTTTTGCAGCCTTCCTCCCCATCGGCAGGGCCGTAAATAATACATCAAAATGGTAGATGTTCTAAGCGCAAATGAGAGAGTTTGTGGATGTGGAGGCATTTTCTAGGTGCACTAATGATGGTATGGAAGCTTCAGAGCTGAGAAAGTACTCTTCATCTTTTCATCTTGTTAAAAACAAAGAATATGGGCCTTCAAGCAGATATCCTACATTTCTCACAGACAAAAGCTCTGGCTAAGATTAAACATGGAGATACATGCATATACACGTCCGCTTTCTCATTTTGTGACAAATATATTGCCAAAGATGACATGAATTGACAAAAATACAAATAAATATAATAAATGAGTGAGAAAGCATTTGCTTAACGATCATGAGATCCATCTGTGAGAGTAAACAAACACCACATCACTGTGTGAAAATCAGCACTCACACATATTAGCAAACCTGTTTACAAGTGCTGTATAATGATGCAGGGATATTAATGCTTTTTCCTGGACATTAAAGAGAAAGGAAAAATTGAAATCGCATCATATGACCCCTTTAAGGGCCGGTAGAGAAAGAAGGAATGCTTCTTGTCCTCTGTGAGAGGACTGTGTGAGACAGTCTGTGATTTAATGTGATTCACCCAAGTAGATTTTAGGAAGCATAGGGATTTCCTGGAATGATTTTAGGCAAAAATCAAATTTTGTTATTCCTGAGATTATAACTTGATGCAACGCGTTGGTCACAGTTAGAAATATTTACTGTATATTGCAGTCTATTTTACGTTCCAGTTATAGCAGGCAGTTTAAAGTATATTCTGCTTAGTATGCATTAAGCTGCATGCTAGCAATTCATTCATGGTTTAATGGAACTATTGTGACTGACTTATTCTGACAACTTATTCCTCCAGTCTGTCCTGAGGATGGGGTTCCCTATCATGCACTGATTCTCCAGACTCTTCCTATTCCCCGAATATTTCCTTGACATGATAGTGGCTCAAAGGAGGTATAAAATTAACTTTTGGTATGTTAACAAAACAATGAATGTTCTTAAAAATGGAAAAGCTTTTCCTTTGCATTTCTGAAATGTTTCCTTTGCGTACAGATGACAATGTTGTGAAAAATCCCTGTTCGCATGGTTCCATGCAAATGACAAATTACGCTGTATTATGCATGTCAGGCCAGTAGCTGCCAATGTCACTTTAAAAAAAAACACTGCGGTCTGTGCACATACACATTTCTATAGACTGAACACGTAATGTGTTTTCACAGATTTGTGTTTTCATAGTTTACACAGAAACAATAACAGTATCATTTTCAAAAACTTAAAGAAAAGAAAGTTTACATCTTCGGGCCCCAAAAAGGAAAGAAAGTTTACCTTTTTAGTTGAAAATGGTAAACAGCCCTTCTTTCTAGAACTGCTTTTTACAGTTGCCATTATTGAAAGCATCAAATAATCAAAGCTGAATCTGGATGGATGGATGGATTTGGAATTTTGAGATGGATGGATGGATGGATTTGGAATTTTGAGATGGATGGATGGATGGATAGATGGATTTGGAATTTTGAGATGGATGGATGGATGGATGGATAGATGGATTTGGAATTTTGAGATGGACGGACAGACGGATGGATTTGGAATTTTGAGATGGATGGATTTGGAATTTTGAGATGTATGTAGATGTACACACACAAATGGAATAAAGAGCAAGGGCATTTAGCATTCGTCTAGGAGTTGAAAAGATGAGGAAAAGGATTGTGGAAGTTGTCCTTGAGTACACCTCACCCGCTCTCCATAAAGCCACTCTGCGCACTTTCTCCTGCATTTATGCATGAGCGCTTCAGCCTGTCAGCGTTCCCCTGTGCTGCCTGAAATACTACTGTAACGGCAGTGCTCACTATACAGGCCAGGATGGTGAAGACGTCATCATGTTGCCATCTGAAGAGTCAACACAACTACCTAAATAACCACCGACAATGAATAATCATCTCAATCACAAACATGGTATGGTCTTGCACATATTATGAAAAGAACATCATGTGCTTGAGCAATCCTATCCTTATTTACACAATAAAACTTAATACACTTCATAAAACATGCTTAAAATAAAAGGAAATTGGTTTCAAGGGCTTGAAGACAAATAAACTCCAAGTTTGTTGGCAGCCGTTTTCAAATGATGCGATGGAGTGAATTACAAACACAGAAGCAGAGGTTGCATCAGCCTGATTGCAAAATAATTTACCTCAAAAGGACTCACCCCTGCATCCTGACCAGTGCTGAGCTCTCTGCAGTCAGCGGTTTGTTAAAAGTGATGCAACAGTACACAAATAACAAATTCACAATTTATCAAATACATTTGTCAAAACGTGTGCAACCATTAATTAAAACGGCTCAGTTCCACTGTAGAGATGTGGACATGTGCGCTATGAGACGGAAATTCACCCTGACAGTTAAGCAGGAACCGCAAATAATAGGCTGAGCATCTTGATTATTGGATGAGCATGATGAAAGTTGTGTATAAGACCTTTTCACTCAACAAGGTTTTTTTTTTTTTTTTTGCTGTGCATGCCTGTCAAACAATGCGTGCTGTTAGACTTCTTTAATGTGCTTGTGGTGTTACTCTGACAACTGTGATCATTTTCTGTCAACAGACATTTGAGTTCCGACAGCACAAACTCTTAGTTCAAATGACCAAGAAAATCCAGTTTTCCATGTTATGGCTCTTTTAAAGTGTCCCCAGGTTGGGGAAAAATGAGAACTCGGTGTATTGTTTGTGTGAAAGAACAAACATTTATGAGAATCTGGCTTCATAAAAGTTTTTGACCCGACATCAACAGCTCAGCTCTTTATTTGAAAAGATTTAACACATCTGCTCTGCAGGCTGTTGTGCGGTCAGTGATCCATCTGCTCATGCACGTTACAAATGGCTTGCGCGCAAGGACCGCTGATGGAAACAAGCCCACAGCAGAGCATGTACCCGACGCATCAAGCCAAGCGAACAATCATCTACGCTAAAAAATGGTCCTGGGCTCACGGTTAAATCAATACATAAACTACCCAGAGGGTCTCCTGTGGAGCTGCTGAAGCGGACAGGCTGTTTAAGTAATGGACATCATGTGAGGTGAAAGCTCTGACTCAGCGTTCTGTCCTCCACCTAGAGGAAGAAGGCGCCTGTCTCTGTGCTCTTTTTCTGCCTGCTCTCTCATCATTTCATCTCCTACATATTTTCCTCGGCTTTGATACGTTGTTCCTTCGTTCCTTTTTTAGCCTTCATTTTTACTCTGACTATTCCTCTCAGTTCTGTCCATCTGTATTCATTTTTTCTCTCTTTCACTCCTTCCCTTTTTCCCATGCCTCACAATCTATTTTTAATAAATCAACTCATCTTCCCTGCAAACAGGCTGACTGCACTGCTAACAGGATCTTGAATGTCAGTCACAATGGCAGGGAAAAATCAATCAAGAGCAGAAACTGCTCAACAATGTGAACAATGACACGATAAACGCACGCCTCCCATGGTGTCACAAATTAAGTTTTTTTATTAAGGGGCGATATTTGCTCCACTGGAATTGATTTTCAGAAGCGTTTTTTACCTTATAATTTTTTTGCATCTCTGAACGCATCACTTTGTCCATTTGTAATTACTTTAGTTGAACCAAAAATTATGTAAAGACAAATGTAAAGATTAAATCGTTTTTACATGTTTTGTGGTGTTTTTAATATGCTTAAAGAAAAACCATGTGCAAAATCATCAGTCAACATCATTCCTTAAAACTGCAATGTACCAAAGACATTGTCCAAATACCCACATTTGCAGTCTTGGCCATTAGGTCTTGTCCGAGGTCTTAAAAACCCCAAAGTAGTGCCCGTAATGCACTCTAAATCCAGAGATGTTGCGGAAACCTTTCCAGTGTAAGGTAAATATTAATAATAATGGTCACACATTATTTCCAAAGTGTGTCCAATTCTCGCTATTAACAAACCATTAACTATGATTTTTGCCTCAATGAACTCCTAATTTGCTGCTTAATACTAGTTAGTGAGGTAGTTGTTAAGTTTAGGTATTGCGTAGGATTAGGGATGTAGAATGTGGTCATGCACAATATGTGCTTTATAAGTACTATAAACAGCCAATATGTTACTAACTAGTGTTGGGCAAGTTACTCTAAAAATGTAATCAAATTACTGATTACTCCTTTTAAAAGTAATCATGTTACTGTTCTGATTACTTTATTTCAAAAGTAGGTAATTAGTAATTAGTTACATTACTAGTTACGTTACTTTTTTCTCCATTAAATTTTTGAAATCCCAGCATACACGCATCAACATTCACAGAACACTGTTATTTTTAACTAAAGCAAGCGGCTGCTACGCACGCGCATGGTTTGGCATGGCAGAATGCCAGCAAAGAGCGCTGCATTTATAATCTCTAAAAGACATCTCAGTTCATCGCAATCTCACAAATCTCTGTTATAACACAATAAATATATGCATAATGAATCTTTCATAATGTCTACAATTCGTGTGTTATAATGAGAGGATTCGTGAACACGCAAATTTCAGCACTGCATTGCTCAACGCTGCAAACACGTGTTACAGCCTAAATAGAAACTCTGCATACGCTTGCACCTGTTAATCGTTTATATTTTATATTAGTTCATGTTGCTTTTGTGCAATAGATGAATAACAATTTATTTGTTTTAGATATTTTATGTTTAGATATTTCTATTTTGCGGGAGTCCCGTGAATCATTTTATTCTCCCGCATCCCGCGCACACACACGAGTCTCTGCACTCGCCTATCATGTCTTGTCCCGCGCCGCACTCTGTTGCGTCGGGTCTCGCTGGAGCAGGTCTGTAATCCACTGGCACTTGACTCGACAATGCATGTGCAACATCCTTTTTACAATCTCTAGATTATAAAACACTGCATTCTGTCAGCAATGTAACGCGGCAGTAACGTATAGAGACCTCGGCATGTAACTATACTCTAATTACTATTTTGAAAATGATAACGCGTTAAATTAGTCTGTTACTAAAAAAGTAATCAAATTACAGTAACACGTTACTAAGTAATGCGTTACTGCCCAACACTGTTACTAACAGGCATGCTAATAAGCAACTAGTGGTCCCAATACTAAAGTTTTAATAATTAGATATTACATAATTTGGTAGTAAAAGTAAACTGTTGCACATTTTATTGGTGCAAAGATGAGTATGTGTATTTGTACAACATTTGCAACTGCTTTTTATCACTTAAATTAGAAGCACCACAGTTACTACTTTGTTTTCGTCTTTTACATAGGGACAACTGAGCTGACATTTAGCTGACATTCATTTTAAACATTTTTAGAACACTATGGGCCTGTTTACACCTGGTCACTTCATGAGTTTCCTCTATTAAAATACCAGGTGTAAATGCCCTCCAAAACGCTTTCAGAAAAGGATTTAAATCCGATCGCTCAAACCACTTCAGGAGGTGGTCTGGGACGCATTCCAGACAAAACTGGACAAGTGTAAATGTTGTTGAAGCCACATATGTAAATTTTACTCCTCCCAAAATGTTAAAATAATATACGTGTGTGAGATCGCGTTATAGGCTAATGCATCCCATCACTGTGAATGAGTAGTTGAGTACCTCTTCAGCAAGCTGACGTGCAAACTGGCACAAATGAAACAAAGTAAGTCGCAGATGCTCAAAACACAATCATCTTCATTAAAAGTAGTGAGACTATCTTATCTTACGAGTGCTGATGCCGCTATCTCTCCTATGCGGTCTTTGATCTTGAAATTATCTGATAATGAGTCAAATGCAGCACATACAGTATCTATTGCTCGTTGAGGAGAACATTCAATTTGCCTATAGCGTGGGAATTGAAGATCGGATTTATATCCGTTTTGCCGAGACACGTTTATGTGGCCAAGTGTAAATGGAACCATTTTAACAAATCAGGAAGATATCCCATCACTAAAAACACATTAAGTGACCAAGTGTAAACTGTATAAGGCTAATGATACGCGGGGCAACTTTTTGAGAAATGTTGCTCAGCAACTTTTTTTGAGCAGTGTTGTTTGGGCACTTTCCCACTGAGAATGGGAACAAATTTTTATCTGGATACTTTAGATCAGTCGTGGGCCCTGTGCTTCACCTGGTTGGTTGCCCGCTGATGGCACCATTAACGAAAGTTCCCCAGCAACATTGCTCAAAAAGTTGCCCCATGTATCATTGGCCTAAGTGTGTCCCATTTGGTAATGAAAAGTTCTAGACTTGTGTTCTTCACACCTACTTGAACACTTGGGCAAAAAATTGGAAATACATCATGCAAGTAGACAAGTGGTTTGCAAAGAACGCAAATGTGGGTATTTGGGCAGGCCCAGTCTCAAAAGTGTGGTTTGAAACTGCCCCCGTTTCCCATCTTAACAAACATGTAACCAATCCTGTTAACTTGCAGGGTGGGGATTTTTATATTATTATCTTCACCAGTCATAGGTTTCTATTTACAACATTTTTTGCAGCGTTAAGCAATGTAGCCAATCTTCTATACCAGAAGTCTTCTATACCATAACAGTTTGGATTGACCACAGAGCAAACACTTGAAATACAGCATGTCCTAAGAACTTTTACGACATTTTTTTAGGTATATTTGAAGCTCTAGTCACTATAAGCTGTCATTGTATGGAAAAAAAATTGCTCAACTTTTGTTTTTCATTGAATATCCCTTTTCCACAGAAGTACAATGGATTATGAACGTTGTTTTATTATAAATACCGTGATATAAATTTTTGGTCATACCGCCCAGCACTAATTATGACTGCATCAGATCACCCACAATTCCCTCTTAGTCCATGCACTGCTAATGTTGTTAATCTCCCTTAATCCAATCCCAGACTGGCAACTCAATCCATCACAGCTCACTCTACTGTCCAAGCAGCTGTTTGTTCAAAAGCATCGGAGTCTTGGCTACAAATACCATTCTATAGCATTTGCATAAAGCCAGGAAAAACAAATCTAATATCCCAGGCCCAATGAATTCAAACACTGTGACAAATACTGAAGCTTCTGTATTTCGCAAAAGCCAAATTGCTTTCAGGCTGGTCTGCCTGCTAGAATATTCCAAATCAGACAGGCAGGATTATGATTAGCCTTGAGCCGCGAAGAACCCAAACAGATGAGCTCTGATCAATGTCTGAATTTAAACCAGTTTATAACAGTTTTGTGGTTTCTCACATAATGTTTGAGGTTAGGCCTGGACACGAATGATTTCTAACTCGCAGAGATTCAGAATTGAACCAAAATGGCTCAATTAACAAAAATGGCTTTTCTGAATTTACACTGAATCTGAATTGAGGCAGAAAACATGATTTGCTATTTGAATGTAAAAAGCAAAGCTGTAATTAATTGAAATTCATTTAAATAGAAATAAATACATTACTGTAATTTTAATTAGAAATGTCAAGATTTTGTCAAGACTTTCAAGGTTGATCGGTCGGTTGGTTTTCAATTTGTGATTTGCAATTCTGTAGTGGACAATTGGATGGATTGATAGATTTGTATTCTCAAGTGGATGGATGGATTGATAAATGGATAAATGGACTCACAATTCTGTATTGAATGATTGCATGGATGGACTCACAATTCTGTAGTGGATGGATGGATGGCTGGAGGGATGGATGATGGACTCAATTCTGTAGTGGATGTATGGATGGATTTGGAATTCTGCAGTGGATGGAAGGAAGGAAGGATGGATTGATAGATTTACAATGCTGTAGTGGACGAACAGATGGATTGATGGATGATTTGTAATTCTGTAGCGGATGGATTCACAGTTCTATAGTGGATGGACGGATGGATAGATTTGCAATCAATTCTGCAGTGTAAGATTAAACTGCCTACACTTTTGCACTCAAAAAGAGTTTATTTCCTGTTTATGAAGTTTTTATGTGGCAACCAGGACTCTGATCAGTTTCTCAACACTATTGTGAGAACACAGTCTCTATTATTTACTGTTATCTATCATGCCAGCATGCTATGCTATCCAAACTGTCGCCATATCTCTGCCACAGATGCTGACACTGAACTCTCTCATCCACAATCCTCACTGCTGTTCCCAAAGGAATCCAAACCCATTTTAATATGTGCCGTGTATTATCAATAAACCACAGCCAGATTAAATCCCATCAAACGCTGAGCTCACAATGTCACTCTTCTGTTGCTCTTTATTGCATTCAACAATTTGCTACAATTAGAGCATCTTGTTTTGAGTTCCTGAGGGAACAAAGCCTTGAGATGGTGAGGTCAATGTAGAGGGCATTCATGGAGAGAACTGCTCTAAACTGATAAGTAGTAAAAGACCTTAATTCTCATAATTGACATGTTTATTTAAGGCTGTCATGGTTGTGATTTTTTTTTTAATTCATCAAAAGTGACAGTAAAAACACTTATAATATTACAAAATATTTCTATTTCAAATAAATGCTATTATTTGATGAATAAAAAGTTCAAAAGAACAGCATTTATTTGAAATAGGAATATTTTGTAATCACAATATGTCTTTCCGGACCTCTTGTGATTGAATCACCAGAGATGGATGTTAATACAAGTTTTAAACAGGGCTGAAGTAAAAAAAAAAAAAAAGTGAATAAATGGGAATGACACTAATTTGCTTCCCCATCCTCTCTGGGCTTGATCTGATTTGGAGGTAACTTCTCCCCAGAGTCCTGTTCCACAAACACAACTCTTATATATCTCTTACCTGCAAGCGACCATCACACACAATAGGAGGATATTTCCATTAGCCAGAGGGTTTGTTGATTCACTGAATGTGCTGACAAGAACAAGAGAGCCATCCAGTTCTGCTCATCAATTTACATATTCCATTAAGCAAAATGTTTACAAAAATAAATAAATAAATAAAAATCGCAGTTAGATTTTGTTTCATATTTTGTATACGTTTTATATTTTTATTAAGTACTAAAACAGAAAAAAACTAATTCTTATTTTAATACAGAATGAACATTACAGATTCTTCAAGGACTATGTAAACTTATGTGCAGAACTGTACAGATAAAGGAGGAGATCTCTAACTATGATCCTGTAAATCTGCAGTGAGAAAAACCTTGGGTCATGTACTGAGTGACTGACTTCGATCTGAAAGCTTCCTCCCCTTATGCTGCTCTGCTCTCAGTATAAATGCATGGAGCCGGGGTGTTGTATATCTCTCAGCCTGACAGCTGATCCGCTGGCTCCTGTGCCAGTTTAATATGTGGGTTCTCTCGGCTGGGACTGCTATGCGTCTGCTCTGCTCTCATTCCTGCACTGAGAGGAAGAGAGAGGCAGAGTGAAAGAGGGAGAGAGAGAAACTAGGCCTCATCCATCATTTCATTAGACAGCAATGTGGCGGCCATGATAAAACTCGCAGCTTCGGTGGTTTGGTTCCGGGGGCTGAGAACCCTTAACAGGTTCAGATGCAGGAAATTACTGCTGCCTTCTCAAGATACAGACTACAAGGTCCTCCAGAAAAAGAAAAAAAAAGAGTCATAGCATGTGTGTTGTGAGAGAGCGAATGCAAAGTGTGAGAGAGGCAAGGAGCTATTCTGTGAACTGTGAGCCCATCCCCTAGTGCATTAAAATGATATAGCATGTTAAATAAGTGGGTTTTAAACTGGGGTCCAGAGACTAGGGGTCTGTAGAAAATGTACAGTACTAAACTAAACTAAAATAAAACAATAAATAATAACAACAACAATTAATACATCTAGTTCCTGGCACAGGATGACAGGTCCTTTACATGTAATCTACTAGAAATCACATTGTGGCAAGTGGGGTGGGGCTGAGAGCCGTAGGAGCGGAGCAATGCCGGTGGAATGAGTCATAATTAGCGACACCTGCGCCACTCACCGGTCTCGAGTCCCACGGACATGCTCTGGAAGGGTAAAAGGAGGAGTGACGACAGTGCAAGACCGTAGAGGAGCAGGGGTGTATTCCAGAAAGTGGGTTTTGTTGGAAACTCAGAGTTTGTTAACCCCAGAAAAGGGAAACTCAGTGTTTTCGGTTCCAATAAAAGACAAAACTAAACCTCTCGGTAAGTTACCATATTAACTTACTCTGTGAACCTAACCTGGTCGGGAGCAGGTTTTCTTCGGTAAACCCAGTGTTTCTTTCGGTCTCCTCCCCCTTTTTAAAGCGCAAGCAATGTTTAAATACCTCATTCATTCGTTCACGCTGCAAAAATTGCTTTTATTGCTGAGATTTTTGCGTTATTTCAAGTACAAATATCTAAAAATTCTTAAATCATGATGCATTTTCTATATAAGAAAAAATATACACGATATTTAGTCTTGTTTCCTGGGGTAAACAAGTCAAATGAATTGCCAGCGGGGTAAGAAAAATAATCTTAATGAAAATGGAAACAAGATTATTTTTCTCACCGGACCACTTTCATTTTCATCATGCAGACACGGTTAATGTGACAAAAATGGCATGTCTTTTTATAAGGGAACCTGTAGATGAGGAGGCTGCATTAATTCGCGGGGAGTTACATTTACATCAGGAGAGGATTTAATTTAATTTGATCTAATTTATTTATTTTGCCATATCCACATGCATATTTATTTGAACGGTACCATTTTTAAATGGTGTTCACTTGATAACATCTTGTTGCGACCTCTAAGTAACCTAATTAGAATTTCCTTTAGGGTTTCCAGTGTGGTTGGATGCATTGATTACACACATATTCTCACCATCGCACCTTCTGAAAATGAAGCTGATTCGCCTCTGATAACATTGATTTAGAATTAAAGTCTTTTTGGCGGGAGCTGTTGCCATGGTGAATCATAATTTCGGAGCTCCATTGATCATGGCTTTTCATAGTCGTGGTGCACGCGCTAAACTCAGTCAACATACTCAGAGTTGACAATTAACTCTGATCAGCTGTTCAGAAACCGAAAACTCAGAGTTTCCCATCTCAGGGTAAATCAACTCAGAGTTCAAGTTTTCACTCAGAGTTTGTTGAACCTCCTTTCTGGAATACACCCCAGGCCTGGATGTTTGTTGTGTTTTTATTTAGTTTGTTTGTGCAGTCATCTGTGAGGGGCTGCCCCTTTATTTTCATTTTGTGTTTATTTTATTATTAAATTGTTTAAAGCTGCAGTCCGTAACTTTTTTTGGTTAAAAATTATCTGAAATCAATATTTGAGCAAGTACATAACCAGCCAGTGTCCAAAACTATCGCCTTACTTTACCCTGATTCACAACGGTTAGCTTCAGGGTTGCCAGGTTTTCGCAACAAAACCCTCCCAATTGCTACTCAAAACTAGCCCAATCACGTTTTGAGGGGGGTTCCCCGGTAAAAATCACATTCTGGGGGGTAAAATACACGTTTTTCGGCAGAGATCCTCCAGTAAAATCCGCATTCCAGGGGCTAAATATCACGTTATTGGGGTCACTCCAACCCGCGGACATGAAAAACAACCCACGGCAACAGTGTTAAAGAAGCCCAATTCCGCGGGAAAACTGCGGACTTGCCAACACTGGTTAGCTTATAATACTGTTTTCTGATTTGAGTGTTACTGGTAGGAATTTGCGGGAAATTCGAGCATGCTGCCGCGTCATTACATCACGTCTGTAAACATAAAGAAGTTGTCCCGGCTAGTAGGCTATCGCATGTGAGGATCCTGCAGGTGGCAGATCATTTATAGCCTTTTCTCAAAGCAGCTGGAATAATTACATTTATTTTGATGGCGGATTGTAATCCAGAAAGAATTATGTGTTCATGAAACACCTGTGACTGAAATTAAATTATAATCCAGATTTAAATGTGCATCTGATTACAGATAGCCTGGAATTACACAAGTTTTATATTTTAAAGAGAGCAGTTCGAAGGAAGAATAATTTTCGATTTGGGTTCAAATTATTTCTTAATATGAAAATCGAATGGTATGACAATTAGAGATTAGACTATACAGAAATTGAAATCTACATGCGAAATACAAACTATATACACATAAGTATAGTATCCACAATGGTGCAGTGACTGACAGCCACACATACTCCTCAAAACATTAGATTCATCTGCTCTGGAGCCATGCTGGTGCACAATGAAGATAATTGCGCAAATAACTGCAATTGTAGGTTTTCAAACAGAGATGGCGTCAAAGAGGCAAAACCTATGGACTGCTGCTTTAAATATTCGCCAGTTCCCATCTCCTTCCCGTATCTATGAACTTTGCTGCACTGGTGCCGAAACCCAGGAGGAAGGAGGGACACGCTGTCAGAGACCCCTTGCTGCTGAGGGGGATTGTGGTGCTGAGAAGGTCGGGCAGCATGAAGGAGCGGACCCCGCCAGTGGCTGCCCGAAGCGGTGGTGCTGGAGCGATTGTGCAACAGATGGGATGGAAGGCTCGCTGCCGTGCTCCGGGGTCGAGGAGGGATGGCTGCCGTCCGAGAGGGAGCGAAGGAGTCGGCGAAAATCACATACTCTCTAAATAGGTACTTCTTTTGAATAAGTAATTACTTTGTGACCATTAAAAAGTATGTTGTATATGGTATGGATGTGTGAGGTATAAATGCAATTCAGACATGCTAAATGTTGTCATTGTCATGTGACCTACTAGTGTCAGTTGGTTATCGCTTTACTGCCATTCGCTCTCCTGTGGCCACATGGGATAGATTGTTCAATGGATGCTCACTTCAAAATCAAAAATAGAATTAGAACTATTATTAAGACTTTATAGTTACAGTGATGGTTTTTGATCTTCCTTGGTATGAACAGCCCTTACATCTATGTGTTTTTTTTGTCCCATTTTATCGCCTACCAGGAGAAATATGTAGAGGGTTGTTGTCACTGTTTTGATTTCAGCAAATCAGTTCGAGCGAACGCACACAACCTGATTAATATTCATGAATCCAGTAGCTCATTAAACCTTGGTGCGTTTTATATTGTTCTTATTAGTAGAATTCGTATTATTATCTTATCAGTATTTTTGTTAGTTTTTCCCCAATTTTTTATTTTTTTACAGAAACACTGAATGACCAAAAAAGCACCACCACCAGTCCGAGTTCAGTTAAAATGACTACCCAGTCAACACGTGAGATCATGCGATGATCACAGTGACATCACACCATTCTCATACGGTGATACTCACAGTGTGAGTAATATGTGAGCTCATTTTGAATTCAAAATGTTGAGCAGGCTGAGAGGAGGCAGTTCAAATATCTGTCACCGAGGAGGCTTTCTATATCCTGTAAGAACCTTCTCCAAACATACAACTGACTTCCAGACACAGCCTTCGATGAAATCATACTAGCCAATGGCGATTCAATTGCCAAGGTGTTCGTAGAGGGCTGTCTCAGCACATTAAACTGAGAGGAGAAAGTATTTTAACACTGAAAACATAATAATGCACATCAACTTTAAAGATGTGCATTTTATAGCTTACTCAGAAACATTATCAAACCCTTCACCTCCAAAACAACAAAGATGGCAATGCTAACAATGCTCATAAATAAATGATTCAGCAGTCAGAGCTGTGTACACTCAGTTATGTACTGAAGCATTTAGCAGAAGCCGCGCACACATCACTGCCAAATGTTGCTCCCAAATCCATTCCTTTCTTTCCTTCTGTAATGCCTTGAGTATGGACAGAACATCTTTATCCTCCGCGCTTCAAATTCTTCTACAAATCCAAGAAATGCAATTTATTAATATCTTTTTAAATGCTAATTTTTTTTATCCATACATAAATCATAAGAGGGTATTAAGGGAACAAGAGGAAGACTACTGTGTTCTGTATTATCTGAAATGAAAAAGGTCTGTTGAAAACAGGGCAACACAAATGCTAAACTACATTACTATGGACTTTATATATGTCCTTCTGGGACAACTGAAAAAAATAATGTACTAATTAAAATTTAATACCATGAAGAGGATCGTGTAAGATGTATTTTTAGAGGCAGGGTAGAGATG
This sequence comes from Sinocyclocheilus anshuiensis, assembly GCF_001515605.1. Lineage (NCBI taxonomy): Eukaryota > Metazoa > Chordata > Actinopteri > Cypriniformes > Cyprinidae > Sinocyclocheilus > Sinocyclocheilus anshuiensis. Next base: position 658,222 of record NW_015536493.1, on the reverse strand, counting down.
TAGCTTAATTTAAAAACAATTGAAGTCAATGGAAAGCCTCTGCAAAGCAATCAAAATATTATATCATTTGTATATAAGAAAAAAAACTCATGAGCTTATATTAAAATCTCTTTTTACTTAAATCTAAGCACAGTTGGTGACCTTGCTGAGATCTGTGTTAAACATCTCCATTTACTGCTCTGCATTTATCTTTTAGCTGTTTAGGAGCAACAGCTGAGATATTAGAGTTCTCGTGTGTGATTTTTCCTTTCTATTGGTTGTTTACTGACAACACAACTTTTGCCTTACACTCTTTAATTCCTTTAATTCTTTGATTCCTTGAAGAACCTTAAACATCCATGGAATCTTTCCATTTTAAATGTTCTTTATAGTGGAAGTAGCTTCTTTAGATTATTAAAATGTTCTTCACACTGTTCACTGAACTGTTCACTAAAAGATTCTTTGGCGAACCAAAAATGGTTCTTCTATGAAATGCAAAAACCCATTTTTGGAACATTTATTTTAAAGATACTGTCATAAGAAATTTGATCCTTATTGGAAATCATGAATTGAAAAAAATAATGTACTAATTAAAAGTTAATACCATGAAGAGGATCGTGTAAGATGTATTTTTAGAGGCAGGGTAGAGATGTAGCTTAATTTAAAAACAATTGAAGTCAATGGAAAGCCTCTGCAAAGCAATCAAAATATTATATCATTTGTATATAAGAAAAAAAAAATCATGAGCTTATATTAAAATCTCTTTTTACTTAAATCTAAGCACAGTTGGTGACCTTGCTGAGATCTGTGTTAAACATCTCCATTTACTGCTCTGCATTTATCTTTTAGCTGTTTAGGAGCAACAGCTGAGATATTAGAGTTCTCGTGTGTGATTTTTCCTTTCTATTGGTTGTTTACTGACAACACAACTTTTGCCTTACACTCTTTAATTCCTTTAATTCTTTGATTCCTTGAAGAACCTTAAACATCCATGGAATCTTTCCATTTTAAATGTTCTTTATAGTGGAAGTAGCTTCTTTAGATTATTAAAATGTTCTTCACACTGTTCACTGAACTGTTCACTAAAAGATTCTTTGGCGAACCAAAAATGGTTCTTCTATGAAATGCAAAAACCCATTTTTGGAACATTTATTTTAAAGATACTGTCATAAGAAATTTGATCCTTATTGGAAATCATGAATAGAATACAACAGGTCTAAACACCTCCTTACATGGCAAAAAAGTAACCGAATATAAAAAGAAAAAATAATAATACTAAAAAAAACTAAAAAAAACATCTGGGCACAACTTTAGCGAATGGGTGTCCTCTTTTCTTTCTGACATATTTCATAACTTTCTGTTCAATTAACAAAATGAACACTGTACAGAGCTACAGTTTTAGTTCAAACGTATTTCACACATAAATCTCCATAATGTCAGGAGCTGTCAATATGAGCCCACTTTATATTTTTTTGGGCTGCTGTAACTGTGTTTGTAAAGCACAATTGTTACGTCAAGGAATACCAAAAAGAGACTGCAACTAGGTGATATCGGTTTGTTATTGATGATAATTCAAACGTATTTCACACATAAATCTCCATAATGTCAGGAGCTGTCAATATGAGCCCACTTTGCACATCCATCACAATAAATCCACATTTCCCATTTATGCAAAACAATCCGTTTCAATAGTACAGGTGTTTAGAAAAGAGCTCTAGTGTTTTTTTTGTTAGGTGGTTAAGGAAAAAATTACATCCTAGGGGCCTTTTACTCCAGGTGACCTTTAGCCTTATCATCTCTATCAAGGAAAACAGTACATGTGAGGGGCCAAATCTTACTAAATGCTACATATTTTAAGGTCAAACTGATTTGCAAGGTGAAAAAACATTGAATGGTCAAATACAAGTGAAACACTTCTCAAAAAATGTTTGTTAAAAAGGCTTTTGTTAAATATGTTTGTTTCGATATCCTGACAGTGTGACAAAGCTTGGGGCCCGTTCTTCGTACGTCGCCAACTCAGTTAGCTGGATTTGATTGTTGACGATTTGGCATGATCTTGGATTGTTTGGTTCTTCGAAACTCATCCCGGAGTTGCTGTCATAGCAACAGGTCCGTAAGCTTAAAGGGTTAGTTCACCCAAAAATGAAAATTAACCCATAAATTACTTAACCTCAAGTCATCCTAGGTGTATATGACTTTCTTCTTTCAGACGAATCCAGTCGGAGTTATATTAAAAATTGTCTTTGATCTTTCAAGCTGTTTAATGCCACTCAGCGGGTGTTGCATGCATCAGTCCAAAACAAGTTAAATAAAAAGCGCCCATCCTTAAAAATAAAAAAAAATGCGTCTCACACGACTCCAGGGGGTGAACAAAGGCCTCCTGTAGCGAATCGATGCGTTTTTGTAAGAAAAATATCCATATTCAAAACTTAATAATCACTTTAATGTAGCTTGCGCTCACTGTTGTAAAGGGAAGCAGTTCCGGGCGGATGACGTATGAGGTCGGCTTTGCGCAAGCTAGATTAAAGTGATTATTACGTTTTGAATATGGATATTTTTCT